>NC_069503.1:115960123-116075123 GCF_027579735.1 Bombina bombina
AAAGGCATTTTATCTCCAAAAAGGGATACTATCAACTGACTTAAAAACATGACTATCAAACATTATCCTAGTGATTTACCTTAGCCTCAACGATGCTGCCATCCAAACCAAATCAGAATTCATATAATGCCGATGTAAATTTGCATGTGTTTTGGATAATTGATTGATAGCCTAATTTGTATTGTGTGTAATTAAATAATAGCCTCTTTTGTATTGTGTATAATTAATTGATAGCATTATTGGTGTGCATTGTTTTGAATATTTTGCTATCCTTTGTGTTCATGTGTTTTTCATTTTCAAAATTATAACAATTGCTGTGCAGTGTTTTCATTCTTTTCCTATCCTTTGTGTGCATGTGTTTTTCATTTTCAAAATGGAACAATTGCTGTGCATTGTTTTCATTCTTGTCCTATCCTTTGTGTGCATGTGTTTTTCATTTTCAAAAATAAAACATTTGCTGTGCAGTGTTTTCATTCTTTTCTATCCTTTGTGTGCATGTGTTTTTCATTTTCAAAATTATAACATTGCTGTGCAGTATTTTCATTCTTTTCCTATCCTTTGTGTGCATGTGTTTTTCCTTTTTCAAAATGGAACAATTGCTGTGCATTGTTTTCATTCTTGTCCTATCCTTTGTGTGCATGTGTTTTTCATTTTCAAAATTATAACATTTGCTGTGCAGTGTTTTCATTCTTTTCCTATCCTTTGTGTGCATGTGTTTTTCCTTTTCAAAATGAAACAATTGCTGTGCATTGTTTTCATTCTTGTCCTATCCTTTGTGTGCATGTGTTTTTTCATTTTCAAAATTATAACAATTGCTGTGCAGTGTTTTCATTCTTTTCCTATCCTTTGTGTGCATGTGTTTTTCCTTTTCAAAATGGAACAATTGCTGTGCATTGTTTTCATTCTTGTCCTATCCTTTGTGTGCATGTGTTTTTCATTTTCAAAATTATAACAATTGCTGTGCAGTGTTTTCATTCTTTTCCTATCCTTTGTGTGCATGTGTTTTTCCTTTTCAAAATGGAACAATTGCTGTGCATTGTTTTCATTCTTGTCCTATCCTTTGTGTGCATGTGTTTTTCATTTTCAAAATTATAACATTTGCTGTGCAGTGTTTTCATTCTTTTCCTATCCTTTGTGTGCATGTGTTTTTCATTTTCAAAATTATAACATTTGCTGTGCAGTGTTTTCATTCTTTTCCTATCCTTTGTGTGCATGTGTTTTTCAGTTCCATAAACTGTAACAAGTGGAAAAACAAACAAATATTTTTCATAGTTTTATTAGGTGACATGATCGACTCGAGCACATTGACTACTATAGGATCCGCGACCTCTGAGGCGGCGGATTGAAAATGAGATACGCTGCGTCGGATAAGACGCGAGCGTAAGTGGTCATTTTTTGATAACTATCAGAAAGCTTCTAATTGTGTCGAAGAGCTGGGCGAAAGCATTGGAATCCACAAGTTTTCCAGAGGTTTTTTACTCGAATCGATCTGTGTCGAATTGAGAGCGCCGAATCGTATGTTACGTCACCAAAAATCAACTTCGTCCGATTTAGACACTTTGATAACTGAGGCGAAGCCAGTTCGCGACGTGTACGACGCGGATTTCCGGCGGATTTCAAGTAGACCTTTTGATAACTACCCCCCAAAATGTCTAAATATTTTGCAGCATCAAATATCACGCTAATCCTTAAAAAAGATAAAAATCCTCTAGATCCAGGGTCATACAGACCCATCTCCCTCTTAAATATAGACTACAGACTACTAACATATATTATCGCTAATAGATTGAAGCGGTGTCTTGAATATATTATTCATCCAGATTAATCTGGTTTTATGACTGGAAGATCTTCTATTAAAAATATGCATACATTTACATTAGTTCTTGAATATTATAGTGATAGCATAGATGGGAAGTTGCAAAATCCTCAAAATATGGCTCTGATTGCAGTAGACGCAGAAAAGGCGTTCTATTCTATTATATGGGATTACCTTTACACATCTTTAGATAAGTTTGGATTCTCTGACACTTTATTCAATTTATTAGGACAATATATAATTATCCCATCTCGTCTATTCTGGTTAATGGCAGTCAGACAAACACCCTGTAAGGGTTAACTGACTTTGCCTGTTATTGTTACTGTTTCTTTAACTGAACCTGCCTATTTAAGGCACCTCCTCCCAGCTTCTATTGCTGGTTAATTGAGTTTCTCATGAACACTACGCCGCAACAGGTTCTCTGTTGTTCCTGCCTATTATCTAACTACTGTGTCAGATTTCCTTTCAGCTATCTACTTGTTCCTGGAGGTCAACTATCTATTTGCTGATTCCCCACAAGCACGAACTTCAACAACTGAGCAATTCCTGTGCATTCCTACCTGCTGCACTGGCAACTAACACAGTCATCCTCAGCTCTCAGGAGACACAGCCTTCTGACGATTACGCCATCAGCTGCAGCCGAGAGCTCCGCTCTGCTTCTCTCACACAACGCTTGACTGTTCTCTCCTCTCCCCAGCTCAGATGTTGCCACGCATAACACCAGGTCAGAGTTTATCTATCCGATCTCACTGATTGCTATAAATAGTTTGAACTGTCTGCATAGTGCTCTGTTTTATTACTGGGAACGCTGTATACTTCCTGCCTATCGTACCTCATTAACTGCTGTGACTCTTTGCTAACATTTATGTAGATTCCAGCCACCTGCCTTGGAGATTCAATGTTTACTTAAACTCTGTGAGCATAAGTATTCTGCTGGCACATATTAACACACAAAAGGCAACCTTACTAATAACTTGGTTTCCTATTGTGTAACAAAACCTCTAGAAAGTATGACCCTGTGCTATATTTAATTCTAATCCATTTTAAACTATAGCAACAGCTTCCAGATTCCTCCTGAATCTTACACACCCTGACTTTGAATAGGGGAACTAGGCAGGGCTGTCCACTTTCGCCTTTACTATTCAATATTTCAATAGAACCCCTAGCTACGCAAAGAGTTAAAAGGTATCTATTTAGGAGAACAAAGACTAGTTTTATTATTATATGTGGATGATTTGTTGCTGTTTGTGGAAAATTCGAAACAGAATATACCAAAGGCTTTAGATATTATGAAGTTATTCGGTTCCTTCTCAGGCTATAAAGTCAACACGAATAATTCAGAAATTCTATGGATTAAAAAAAATAGAAATAGTATAAAAGATTGTGTATTTAAAGAGACTTTAACTATTAAATATCTGGGAATACACCTACATGCAGATCCAAAACAATGGCACAAGCTGAATTATATACCTTTTTTCAGGAAACCCGCTATGAAACTTGAAAGATGAAGAACTTTCCCTATTTCTCTTTCAGCTAAGATTATGATTATTAAGACTATTTTATTCCCGCAACTAATGCATATTATACAGAATGTCCCGCTACTTATACATAGTCAAGATATTAAAAACTTTTATAAAGAGTGTGCTATATTTCTATGGGGAAAACGGAGACATATGCTATCAATAGTTAAATTAACATGTATGTTAGAAGATGGAGGATTAGCTCTACCTGATATAAAAAAATATAATATTGTAACGTTAGCTCGTTTTGCCGTGGATTGGATTACAGAAGCTAACTATCTGACATTCTTACCATTAGAAGAAGGAGTGATCTCTCCATTCTGTTTAAAGGCATTACTACATTGCCATGCTTCGCAACTACCAATCAATGTTAAAAATATGAACACAATTTATAGTTTTGCGGTTGCATGACAAAAACTTAATATAGCGTTAAATGTTGATTATGAATTCTCTTCCTTTCTTCCGTTAAGGGGAAATCCAAAATTTATACCAGCTTTACTATCAGAAATTTTTAAAAGCTGGGCACATAAAGGACTGAAATTTGTCCATCAGTGTTTTAACAATATGCAACATCTGAAATCTTTTGAAAATTTGGCGAGAGAGTTTAATATACCCAACAAAATGTTTTTTGCATATTTGCAGATCAGACATTTTATACAAGGGCTGAATAGACACAATAAGGTAGCCCTGGAAGGGTCTAATATTGAGTTATATATGACTGTCTATAAAACCGGAAACCATAATATATCTTTATTATATAAAATTATGCTGGCAAAACAGGGTCAATTAATTCTGGATAGATTAGTAGAAACATGGAAAACAAATTATAGAGACATGACTGTAGATACAATTAAAAGTAGTTATAAATGGACACAGAAATCAATTATATCTGTTCCCTGGAAAGAGTCGCAGATAAAGCTGCTCAATAAAGTTTATATTACACCATGGAAAATGAATAAATGGAATCTAAGTGAGGCTGGCTCGTGTGCCAAGTGTAATAATTTAATGGCAGATTTAATACATTGTTTCTGGTCTTGTCCCAAGATTTTGCAGTTTTGGGGCAGAGTAGAATATTGGCTCATCCATAAACAAGAAGGTAGATTGAAACTCCAATCCAGGGATATATTTTTCTTACAAACAGAAAATTCAAATAGAGAAAATAATAACTTAATAAATACTGCTATACTGATAGGTCGCAGTTTGATACTAAAGAATTGGAAAAACAAAGTAGCTCCCTCAATAGAGAGCTTCACACAGTCTATGTTTCACCAAATACTTTTTGAACAATTTAATATATCATCCACTCACAATAAAAAAGTTAAGATTTTTTTTTTTAAATGGTTGAGGGTCATCTTATCTTACCCTATATCAACTCAGTTTATATTAACATCACATTATCATAAAACGGAAGAATTCGAACAACTAATTTTACGAAATATCTTCCCAGTTGAGTGGTATGGCGGCTCAGAGTCATAACAAATGGTAACTGAGCTTGAGTGAGGCTTTGTGGGTGGAGAGACATTGGGAGGATGAATCCGTTCCTCTTAGTCTTTTTTTTTTTTGTGTGTTTTGTTTTGATGTGTTTCGTGTTTGTTTTGTGTTTGTTTGTTTCTTTTACTCTTCATCGTGGTTTGTCTGCTTGTGTATAAGTGTTTTAATAAGGGTTAAGACATAAAATATGCCAATGATGGATGTGGATGCTTTCTAAGGGAATCAATTTGGGGTAGGAAAAGAGCTGTAAGGAAAGAAAGGGGAACTTTAAATAGGGTCATTAGGTCTTTGAAAATAAAGAAAGGGGAAAGGACAAAAGAAATAAGAACAAAGAGAAAGGAAAAAGAAAGCGATATCCATATAAGTGATTAAAATAGAAAGAGGAAGACATAAGTCTTGGTAGTTCTTTATTTTTTCTCTATTTCTAAATTTAGTCTGGCTAAGAAGCAGGATGAGATATGGATAGGTGTAGTAAAATATTTATTTATTCTGTCTGGGCTACAGAAAAGATTTGAATTTTTGCTTTTTTCTGTTTTCCTATATGCTTTGCCGATGATTTACATTATAAAGTGTTCTATGTTTAATCTAATGATCTTCTTTTTTTTTCTTTTCATTTTTTGATACACCCTGCGTGGTGTGAAGGAATTATACCAGATGTTTGTGGCTCTGTTATTGGCTATACATAAATAAAAGATTTTTTTTTTTAAATTATCTTTCTGAATGGCACTCAGCATAGCATCCCTTTATTTTAGAAGTTATTCAGGAATACAGTTTGTTCTCAGGATACAAAATTAATTTTGATAAAACTGATATCATGTGGATAACACTTTAAAGGGAAGTTATCTTAGTCACCCTTTTAAAGAGGTAGAACATATTAAGCAACTACAAATGATGCCCGATGTCTTTATGTGTACCTTAATAAAATAAATACTACTTTGAACAGGATTTAAAATCTTTATATTTTCCATCCTCTACTATAACTTTTAAACTTAAGAAAGACCCGGAATCCCTTCATCTTTTAGATCCTTCTACTTAGTAAAAAAATATTACAAACGTTTAATGTAAAACATTGTAAAGAGATTGAAAAATATTTTTAAACCTCTTGATTCATATTGCTCAATCTGGCTTTATGCTTGGTTGAAATCCTGTGAAAAATATACGTAAAATCTTTTTAGTTTTAGATCATCTTTGGAATAAACTAACTACTAAGAAGTCACATCATAAGTTTGATTCTGCTTTATTGACAGCTAACGCTGAAAAGTAATTTTACTCCATAGAATGGGATTATATGTATTATACTTTAAATTCACAGAACTGAATATTTCAGCTGTCCCACTGGCCTCTGCAATCAGCTGAATTTAAAGTATATTTGCCACAGTCTAAAGAAATTCACAGACCTGAATATTTCAGATGTCCCACTGGCTTCTGCAATCAGGGATTCTCTGGAAGATAGTTTCCCACCCACTCCGTCCCTTACCCCACCCACCCCAAGCTCATTTACTCATTTATAGATAGTCTCCCCCACAACTTTCATTCTCCTAAACTGACAGCTGCAAACACTGATCAGCACATCCTTTGTCAGGGTTTTTTCCCTTTTGTGTTTGCCATGTGCTGCTGGCAGCCATTTTACTCACCTCTTGTCCTGACTATGGTGCATTGTGGGGGATGCTGCTCATTTCCTGCACTTCCTTTTATGGCCAGACTGGTGTGCATCATCCATGTGAGACAGGATGCAGTCTCAGAATTGTGATGTCATCACTTATTATTTAAAGGGCCTCTGTTCAGTATGCTTTGCCTTTGCGTTGTCTCAGACCTGTTTGTGAGAGTTCCTGTGTATTACCTGGCTGCCTGACGTCCTTCCTGGTTCCTGATCCCTGGCTTGTTCCTGACTCTGCTGTTTTCCTTGTTCCTGATTCCGGCTCGTCTGACTATTCGCTTTGGCTCCTGACTCGGCTCGTCTGACTACCAGCTCTGGTTTTGACTCCTGGCTTGTTATTTGACTTGTGGACTTTTTATTATTTTTTGTTATTAATAAAGGTGTGATTATTTTTGCACTTCTCGTCTCAGTCTGATTCCTGACAGTCTGACATCCTTCCATTCACTTAACCCTATAGAATACATACGCTCTCTCCCTACAAATAGCTATATATCCCACACTGATAGTATATACTTATTCTGTGAAGTCTTGTACATGCTCAGTAGGAGCTGGTGATTTAAAAAGTTTAAATATAAAAAGTATGTGCACATTTTGTTAATGGAAGTAAATTGGAAAGTTGTTTAAAATTACATGCTCTATCTTAATAATGAAAGTTTAATTTTGACTTGAGTGTCCCTTTAATCAGATCTCGCTTTGTGCTATCTTGTTGTGAATACTTGTTTAATGAAGATAACATTGTGACAAATTTAATAAGATATTGATTACCTAGAATATAATTTTATTAATTATCTGTTATTATTTAAAGTCATTTAAAGGTGCAAAAATGCTCTAATAAATTAGATCAGTTTATTATTTTACCACTGATTGTATATAACTATGTAGATGATACAAAGAAACAAGAAACCGCACATGGCCTAGAACTGTGTATACTGTTGTAAGATGATATATGAGAAATTTGCACTCACATTTGATGATGCACCCCTCTTGGTGCAAATGGAGCAGGCTGGAATCTAACGGTCATCCAGCAGACGGCCTCCGGTGTGACTCAAACTTTAATGGTTCAGGATGCGATATCACAGTATAAGAAGCACCAAATATCAGGTTTATAGTAGATAAAAACAACACCCTGTAAAGGATATAATGTAACAGAAGCCCACATGGCCACACACCCTCTCACTATATGGGACTTAAATATTTTTATTTTATTATATCATCCTGTTTATTGTATTCAGTTGTTCACCTTTGTTACAGAGTGTTATAATATATCACTGATTTCCATTAGCCCAAGGGCGCCCCCTATTTATTTATTCTTTTATATAACTATGTGTTTAACTCCTGCAACGTCAGCTCTGGAGCAGCACTGTAATACTGGGAGCTAGCCGATCATATCTTGTGAGCCAATGACAAGAGACAAATGTATGTAGCCACCTATCAGCAATCAGCTCCCAGTAGTACAGTTCTGCTGCTGGGAATATGTACATATTCTTTTTCAGCAAAGGATATCAAAAGAAAAAAGTAAATTTGATAACAGAAGTGAAATTAAAAGTATCTTAAAAACATAATTTATGCTTACCTGATAAATTTATTACTCTTGTGATGTATCGAATCCACGGATTCATCCATACTTGTGGGATATTCCCCTTCCTTACAGGAAGTGGCAAAGAGAGCACCCACAGCAGAGCTGTCTATATAGCTCCTGCCTTAGCTCCACCCCCCTAGTCATTCGACCGAAGGCTAGGAAGAAAAAGGAGAAACTATAGGGTGCAGTGGTGACTGAAGTTTTTTAAATAAAAATATACTGCCTGTCTTAAATAAACAGGGCGGGCCGTGGACTTGATACATCACAAGAGAAATAAATTTATCAGGTAAGCATAAATTATGTTTTCTCTTGTAAGATGTATCAAGTCCACGGATTCATCCATACTTGTGGGATACCAATACCAAAGCTTTAGGACACGGATGAAGGGAGGGACAAGACAGGTACCTTAAAAATGGAAGGCACCACTGCTTGTAGAACCGTTCTCCCAAAAATAGCCTCCGAAGAAGCAAAAGTATCGAATTTGTAAAATTTGGAAAAAGTATGATGCGAAGACCAAGTTGCCGCCTTACGAATCTGTTCAACAGAAGCCTCATTTTTAAAAGCCCATGTGGAAGCCACTGCTCTAGTAGAATGAGCAGTAATTATTTCAGGAGGCTGCTGGCCAGTAGTGATGTCGCGAACCTAAAATTTTCGGTTCGCGAACGGCGGACTCGAACTTCCGGTATTGTTTGCGAATGCGCGAACCGCCATTGAATTCAATAGGCAGGCGAACTTTAAAACCTACAAGGACTCTTTCTGGCCACAATAGTGATGGAAAAGTTGTTTCAAGGGTACTAACACCTGGACTGTCGCATGCTGGAGGGGAATCCCTGGCAAAACTCCCATGGAAAATTACATAGTTTATGCAGAGTCTGCTTTTAAGCCATAATGGGCCTAAATCAACTAACATTCCCAAAGTGGCTGTCTCAAAACATCCCGGACAGAAGATAGATTGATAGATAGGATAGATATACATAGATTGATAGTTAGATAGAATCGATAGAATAGAAATAGATAGATTTGTTAGATATATAATTACCCTAATAAAGTCTAATAATTAAACATGCGTTCTTGGACCCAACTAGCTTGTGTTAATTAGTACTTTTCTTAGCACTTTAATCCCTGTTCCCCCCCTATCGGGGGTGTTCTATATGGCCTGCCTGATTACCCTGAAAAAATATAATAATAAGACATGCGGTCTGGTACCTATTTTAACTAGGTTGTGTTTTAAGTACTACCATTCTTAGCACTTTAATCTCTGTAACTCCCCCTATTTGGTGAGGTCTATACGGCCTGGATGATTACCCATACAAAATATAATAATAAGACATCTGCTCTTGGTCTGCGACCCATGGTAACTATGTTGTGTTAATTAGTAATGTCCTTCGCATTTTAATAGCTGTTACTCATACTCACCCTATCGGTGGAGGTCTATATGGCCTGCATGATTACCCTTACAAAATATAATAACCAAACATATGCTCTGGGACCCATGGTAAGTAGGTTGTGTTAAGTAGTACTGTTCTTTATGTTAAGAAGTGCAATGCACATATGACTCTATGAGTGGTCGCACTGGCTGGCTGCTACGTAGGGCAGCAATTAACAACAGTATGCTGTGTAAGTCAGATAGACAGTTAGACACAGGCCTGATAGAAAATACAATTAGATTACACTAGCATAATGATTTAAAGACTTTTTTTTGGAAATTTAAAGAAAAAGGTTAAGCACATACATACGAGTCGTGGCTGATAGCCTTGGAAGGGCAGCTATTAAAAACAGTAAGCTCTGTAAGTCGGATACACACACGCCTGATAGAAAATACTATTAGATTACACTAGAAAAATGATTGAAATTATTTTTTGGGGGGGGAAATTAAAAAAAGGTTAAACACATATGAGTCGTGGCTCATAGACTAGGGAGGGCAGCAAGTAAACACAGTAGGCTCTGTATGTCAGCAAAACACACAGGCCGGATAGAAAATTATATTAGATTACACTAGCAAACAAATTTAAACTTTTTTTTTTTATATTAAAATTAAGGTGAAGAAGAAGAATAGAAATGAGTGCTGGGTGGCTGCCTGGCACAGACCAATTAACCAAAAGACTGAAAAAAATGAGGTATATTAATGCTGAGTGAGCCTGACAGACACAGGCCTGATAGTAAATGCAATTAGATTACACTAGCAAAATATTTTTTTTATTTTTTTTTTAAATTTAAAATAATGTTATAAACGGATATTAACACTGGTGGCTGCTGGCTGGCACAGAGCAATGAACCAGAGTATATGCTGTGTGACACTGGCCTGATAGAAAATGAAAAAAAATTACACTAGAAAAATAATTACATTTTTTGGTTAGTTAAATTTAAACTAATGTTGTTAGGGAGATATCAGTGGTGGCAGTAGTCACCGCATATGCTGTGAGCCTTAAACACACAGCCTGAAAGCCAAGCAAATGCTAATAAAAGAAAAAAGAAAAAAAAGGCACGAAATATAGCCCTAAAAAGGGCTTTTTGGGGTGCTGTGCTTGCAGCAGAGATGATTGGAGTCCTTCTGGACTGTAAATACACTAGCCTAGCTATGTTTTTACTATTAATGTCAGGAGCAAAAACACAACACGTCCTCTCATTAAGAAAGCAAGGTCGTTATGAGTCTAAAATGGCGGATTCCGAGTAGCTGGGAGGGTCTGTGAGGGAGTGTCTGATGTTGATTGGCTCTAATGTGTCAGGCGGCTGTGACATAAAGGGTCAAAGTTTCCACAATGATGACACATAGGGGCGGATCAAACATCGCCATGTGTTCGCCCACAAACGCGAACGCGAACAAGCTATGTTCGCTGTGAACCGTTCGCGGGCGAACAGTTCGGGACATCACTACTGGCCAGAAGTCTCATAAGCCAAACGGATGATGCTTTTCAGCCAAAAGGAAAGAGATAGCCGTAGCCTTTTGACCTCTCCGTTTACCAGAATAAACAACAAACAATGAAGATGTTTGACGGAAATCCTTAGTTGCTTGTAAGTAGAACTTTAAAGCACGAACCACATCAAGATTGTGCAACAGACGTTCCTTCTTTGATGAAGGATTAGGACACAGTGAAGGAACAACAATCTCCTGATTGATATTCCTATTAGAAACAACCTTAGGAAGAAACCCAGGTTTGGTACGCAAAACCACCTTATCTGCATGGAAAACAAGGTAAGGTGAGTCACACTGTAAAGCAGATAACTCAGAAACTCTTCGAGCCGAAGAGATAGCTACTAAAAACAAAACTTTCAAAGATAGAAGCTTAATATCTATGGAATGCATAGGTTCAAACGGAACCCCTTGAAGAACTTTAAGAACTAAGTTTAGGCTCCATGGTGGAGCAACAGGTTTAAATACAGGCTTGATCCTGACCAAGGCCTGACTAAATGCTTGAACGTCTGGGACATCAGCCAGACGTTTGTGTAAAAGAATAGACAAAGCAGATATTTGTCCTTTTAAGAAACTAGCTGAAAATCCCTTCTCCAATCCTTCTTGGAGAAAAGACAATATTCTAGGAATCCTAATCTTACTCCATGAGTAACCCTTGGATTCACACCAATAAAAATATTTGCGCCAAATCTTATGATAAATCTTCCTGGTGACAGGCTTTCTAGCTTGAATCAGGGTATCAATGACCGACTCAGAGAAACCACGCTTTGATAGAATCAGGCGTTCAATCTCCAAGCAGTCAGACGCAGAGAAATTAGATTTGGATGTGTGAATGGACCTTGGATTAGAAGGTCCTGCCTCATTGGCAGAGTCCACGGTGGAACCAATGACATGTCCACTAGGTCTGCATACCAAGTCCTGCGTGGCCACGCAGGTGCTATCAGAATCACCGAAGCGCTCTCCTGCTTGATTCTGGCAACCAGACGTGGGAGGAGAGAAAACGGTGGAAATACATAGGCCAGATTGAAGGACCAGGGCACTGCTAGAGCATCTATCAGTACCGCCTGGGGATCCCGGGACCTGGACCCGTAACAAGGAAGTTTGGCATTCTGATGGGACGCCATCAGATCCAATTCTGGTGTGCCCCATAGCTGAGTCAGCTGGGCAAATACCTCTGGATGGAGCTCCCACTCCCCCGGATGAAAAGTCTGACGACTTAGGAAATCCGCCTCCGAGTTCTCTACCCCTGGGATATGGATTGCTGAGAGATGGCAAGAGTGATCCTCCGCCCATCGGATTATTTTGGTTACCTCCATCATCGCTAGAGAACTCCGTGTTTCTCCTTGATGATTGATATAAGCTACAGTTGTGATGTTGTCCGACTGAAATCTGATGAATTTGGCCGCAGCTAGCTGAATATCGTTCTCAGTTCTAGAATGTTTATCAGGAGTAGAGTTTCCTCCCGAGACCATAAGCCCTGTGCTTTCAGAGAGTTCCAGACTGCACCCCAGCCTAGCATGCTGGCATCTGTCATTACTATGAGCCACTCCGGCCTGCGGAAACACATTCCCTGAGACAGGTGATCCTGAGACAACCACCAGAGAAGATAATCTCTGGTCTCCTGGTCCAGATGCAGTTGAGGAGATAAATCTGCATAATCCCCATTCCACTGTTTGAGCATGCATAGTTGCAGTGGTCTGAGGTGTAGGCGGGCAAAAGGAACTATGTCCATTGCCGCTACCATGAGTCCGATTACCTCCATACACTGAGCCACTGATGGCTGAGGAATGGAATGAAGAGCTCGGCAAGTGGTTAAGAGTTTTGATTTTCTGACCTCCATCAGAAATATTTTCATTTCTACCGAGTCTATCAGAGTCCCTAGGAAGGAAACTCTTGTGAGAGGGAAGAGAGAACTCTTTTTTATGTTCACCTTCCACCCGTGAGATCTCAGAAAAGCCAACACGATGTCCGTGTGAGACTTGGCTAGCTGGAAAGTCGACGCCTGAATCAAGATGTCGTCTAGATAAGGCGCCACTGCTATGCCCCGCGGTCTTAGAACCGCCAAAAGGGACCCTAGCACCTTTGTGAAAATTCTGGGAGCCGTAGCCAACCTGAAGGGAAGGGCCACAAACTGGTAATGCCTGTCCAGAAAGGCAAATCTGAGGAATTGATGATGATCTCTGTGAATAGGGATGTGTAGATACGCATCCTTCAAGTCCACGGTAGTCATATATTGACCCTCCTGGATCAACGGTAGAATAGTCCGAATAGTCTCCATCTTGAATGATGGTACTCTGAGGAATTTGTTTAGAATTTTGAGATCCAAGATTGGTCTGAAAGTTCCCCTTTTTTTTTGGGAACCACAAACAGGTTTGAGTAAAACCCTAGCCCTTGTTCCGCTATTGGAACTTGGCGGATTACTCCCATGGTATGTAGGTCTTCTACACAGCGCAATAACACCTCTCTTTTGTCTGGTTTGCAGACAATTGAGAAATGTGAAATCTCCCCCTTGGGGGAGAGTCTTTGAAGTCCAGAAGATATCCCTGGGACATAATTTCTAAGGCCCAGGAATCGTGAACATCTCTTGCCGAAGCCTGAGCGAAGAGAGAGAGTCTGCCCCCTACTAGATCCGGTCCCGGATCGGGGGCTACCCCTTCATGATGTCTTAGAGGCAGCTGCAGGCTTCTTGGCCTGTTTACCCTTGTTCCAAGCCTGGTTAGGTCTCCAGACTGGCTTTGCAGCAGGGGAAGCTGAAGCGGGACCACCCTTGAAGTTCCGAAAGGAACGAAAATTATTTTGTTTGGTCCTCATTTTATTTGTTCTATCCTGAGGCCTTTCCCTCCAGTGATTTCTGAAATAATCTCTTTCAGTTCGGGCCTGAATAGGATCTTTCCTTTGAAAGGGATGTTCAAAAGTTTAGATTTTGATGACACATCAGCAGACCAGGACTTAAGCCATAACGCCCTGCGTGCTAAAGTGGCAAAACCTGAATTTTTTGCCGCTAATTTAGCCAGTTGGAAAGCGGCATCTGTAATGAAAGAATTAGCCAACTTAAGGGCCTTAATTCTGTCCATAATATCCTCTAATGGAGTCTCCATCTGAAGAGCCTCTTCTAGAGCCTCGAACCAGAAAGCAGCTGCAGTAGTTAGAGGAACAAGGCACGCAAAAGGTTGGAGAGGAAAACCTTGATGAACAAAAATTTTCTTCAGGAGACCCTCTAATTTTTTATCCATAGGATCTTTGAAAGCACAACTGTCTTCGATAGGTATAGTTGTACGCTTAGCCAAAGTAGAAATAGCTCCCTCCACCTTAGGAACTGTCTGCCACGAGTCCCGCATGGTGTCAGATATGGGAAACACTTTCTTAAAAACAGGAGGGGGAGCAAACTGAATACCTGGTCTATCCCACTCCTTAGTAACAATATTCACAATCCACTTAGCGACTGGAAAAACATCAGTGTAGGGGGGCGGAGCGCAGCCGTGCAGGAACATGGCCGCACTTTGACACAGCTCCGTTACACATTCCCACTCACTGGCTCTAACATGGTGATCTAAGGGGCAGATGAGGGTCTAAATAACGACTATATCACCTCTAACCGAAGGGCACATAGTCCAAGTTGTTGCCGCACCCTAGACGTACTTTAAAGAGAAGAGAGTCTCCTCCGCAATACAGGCCTGCTACGGCGATTCCCCGCCTAGTGATCTCTGACCGGGGGACCTCGCGACCTACCTGCATGAGCTGATCCGCCGCATCGAGGTGCCCGGAGCAACGGAGATAGGCCCGGGGCAGAACAATCGAACGGATCCCCGTGAACAGCCGCACGCCCGCACATTACCCACGTGGCGTCTCTCCTAACTGACCAACGGCAGCCTGCGCTCACTCACCCGGCCACGAACATCCTCACCAGACCCATCAGCGCACAGGTATAAAGCCGCATAAGGCCCCTAACACCACACCAGTATAGTTGTGCCTTCATGACCCGGGCCCATAGTTCATATCTTGGCAACTGGGAGGAGGGATCCTTTAGGCCTACACACCACCCCATAACCATGATAAACACAGACCTAGTTGGTGGTCACGGAGGGCCCCGGACTGCCTTGTAATCGCCCCGCACAGACGCTTCACCACCTGATATTCCAAATCCCGATACATGCCACAGAAAGAAATGGGATAGCCCACTATACTAATGGCGTCTAGGCAGAAGTTGAAAGCAGACAAAAAGGCCTCCATCCCAGCCACTGCTACTATGTCCTCATTCTTCCATAAACAGGATAATGAAGCACCTGACACTGCTAAGGAACTCCTGATGGCTGATACACCCATACTACAAGATCAGGACCCTGCTCCACACTCACAGCAGCTCAATCTGATACAGCAGACTATCTCCCAGCTCCCCTCAAAATCCGACCTTGCAGATCTAAAATCTTTCATTAAAACGGAGATGTCTTCCTTGAAAAAGAACATTGGTGAACTTGGGGCTAGAATAGAATGTCTAGAAGAGGGACAAGACACCTTAGATACCATGATGTCCAATGCTAACCACCAAATGATCAGACAGGACCTCACGTTGCAAGCACTCCAACTTAAAATAGAAGACCTCGATAACAGAGGTGGCAGAAGTAATCTGAGGATAAGAGGAGTCCCTGAAGAAGCAACTCAGGACTGTCTTGTCTCCTACCTGCTACAACTATTCGAATACATTGCCCCAGCCCTTAAACTTACTGAAACATCAATGGAACGCGCACATAGAGCGCTGAGACCAATCCCAAAGCCACCTAACCCTCCTAGGGACATTATTGTTAAATTTGCTCACTACTTAGAGAAGGAGGAGATTTGGAGACAAGTACGCCTGCAGAAGGAAATTAAGTTCCAGACCTATAGTATTCAAATATTCCAGGATATTAGCCCAGCAACAATTGAAAGGCGAAGAGGAATATGATACATCACCCAAGTCTTACAAGAAAGGCGAGTGAAATATAGATGGGGGTTCCCATTCAGCCTCATAGTCCAACAAGATGGAAAAACACACGTCTACAAAGATACCGAAGACTTGGACGCTTTCTCAAAAGGTCTTAACATTCAATTCCCTCAACCGAACCCCAAAGACTCGGATCCACCCTCCACAAGCAACCAAGCAGTCCCCAAGCCGCAAAGACCACAGTGGTCCCAAGCCATCAAAAAGAAAAAACTGGACCTGCTTTCGTCCTAGGTCCCCTTCATCCACCGCGCCCATGGGCGCCTGATTGCTATGCAAAAATGCAAGCACAGAAGACACAGAATCTCTCTCTCAGGACATGATAAGTATAATATGGCACAGTGATACTTTCTAGTGGGGGGATGGGAACTGGGATAAATGTTGGACTGGCATGAAATGTTGCTCACTTATTTTGTAACTGCTATGTTTTTATTGCTCTTAAAAAAAGGCTTTGACTTCACTCCTTCCCCCTTCCCATCTTCCTTCCCCCTTCCCCCCCTCCCATGCCTCTCCTTCCCGCTACCTGCCTTCTACCTACAAAATCTTCCCACGGCATGTGAACTGCAATTGTTATGATTTCATCTTATGCATTGAAATGTGGGGTTACTGTATGGTAAGAGAAACTTGCTGGAGGGTGGTTATTATACAATGTTGAACCGTAACTGTAAAAGAATTTGTTTTAAATGCATTCCCTTCCATCCCCCACAAATATTGGTTACTAACTCTCCTCATGCCAGCCCCCCCAAAAACTAAGCTCTAGCTAGATTCGATACGGGCCCATGCCCCCCCCCCCAAGTATTATAACCAGAGGAAAATTCATCTTCCTCCTTTAAGTCCTGGCCCCCCAGGGCCTGTAACCAGACTCACTAAAACCGCACTAATATAACCTGAGAGTCTAAGCGGTCCGTCCCCTTTTCTTGAACCCTGCCACCCAAGGCACGATCATACTACTACCTTTATACAAGGTCCGCTATAACTGTAGGTGACCCAGCCCGTAGACCCTAGGGGAACTCCTCTCATCTACCCTTTGATCTAAACCCTCTCCCAAAGTTTGCCCCCAATCACTTAAAATTCTTTTCGATGAGTCAAGTGTCAGTTGGGATGTGACACCCCCTATCCCTTAACTCATGTTATTGATGGTTCTCTCAATAACCCTTGTTCTTTTGTTAAATGTTTTTCGTTTTCAGAGATTGTATGTTTTGTTTAATGCTACCTCAAATCTGCATGGCCAGTTGTTTAGGCCGTGCTTGGGCCCCCCCGGTCCGTCCCGCGCACGGATTCTCACACCCATAAAACAACAAATAGAAACCCTACTAGTCACACATTATACAACTCCACCCCAAAACATAGATAATGGCTAACCTAAAGACTAGACCCCACGCTAGCAATGACATAACTATATACTCCATCAATGCAAAAGGCCTGAACATACCCTCCAAGAGGTCGACAGCTTCCAAAGACTTCCATAGACTTGGAGCAGATCTTGTGTTCCTACAGGAAACCCATTTCCGCAAAGGGAAAGAACCCTCCACCTTCACACGCACCTTTGGCAGATGCTTCTGGGCATCACATTGTAGTAACAAGAAAAATGGGGTGGGGATCTTACTTAAGAAAAATATACCCTTCACCTCAATACAAACGTTAAGAGATAGAGAGGGCAGATACCTTCTTCTAACTGGCCTATTATATGGGAGACCTATTACACTGGTCTCAGTATATGCCCCCAACACCGCACAACACTCCTTCATGAAAAAAATCAAAAACCTAGTTTTAGATCACCAGAAGGGCACACTCATTATATGTGGAGACCTGAACACTGCGCTTAACCCCAAGTTAGACTGCTCAACACTTCACTCCTCCACACCATCATCGAGGATCTCCAAAGTTAAATCACATTTAGAGAAAATTGTGGCCCAAGATGTGTGGCGGACCTTACACCCGCAGACTAAAGATTTCACCTACTTCTCATACCCACATGGTGTTTACACCAGAATTGACTATGTGTTTGCGGATGTGGGGGGCTTATCTCTATTCAATTCGGCCTCGATATCCCCAATCACATGGTCCGACCACGCCTCCATAGTATGCTCAATGACATGGCCCTCTAAACCCATAAGAGACTTCCTCTGGAGACTCGACGAACACTTACTGACAGACCCGGGAGTGATCTCCAAACTGACAGAATCCCTCACAGAATACTTCTCACATAACTCCCTACCTGAGACTCACGCCCACACTCTCTGGGAGGCACATAAGAGCGTCATAAGGGGGAATCTGATAGCCCTTAAGGCACACATGAATAAATCCAAGAGAGAATACACAAACTCCCTGATAACACAAATACTCCACTTGGAATCCCGACACAAGAAATTCCCCTCCGATAGAAACCTGCTAGACGAAATAACGGCACTCAGACAGACTTTAGCTTCCCACCTCGACAAGACACATAAAAGGCAAGCTTTTCTCACCCAACAAAAAAACTACGAAGGAAGAAATAAATCTGGCAGATTATTAGCGAGATACCTCAAGCAAAAAACACACCAAAAATACATCATGCAGTTAAAGGATAACAGAGGTATCCCCCAATTCTCCACTCAGAACATCTCTAAAGCCTTCAAATTCTTCTTTCAGAAATTATATAACATACAACCCACCGACCCCAGAAATCCATCCCAAATCTCCACCAGGGCACAATTAATAGAGGGATATCTTAACAAACTACATATACCACAATTAAACGACCAGCAGAAAGAAAAACTAGAAAACCCCATTTCCCTGTCTGAACTTAAACTAGCCTTAAAGCACCTGCCCAATGGAAAAGCGCCAGGCCCAGATGGCTTTAGCAACAAATATTACTCAACCTTCCAAGATACTCTTACTCCCCACATGTTGAAATATTTTCAATCCATAGACGAAAGTAAATCATTCCCCTCTTCCGCACTGGAAGCCCATATAATTTTAATCCCCAAACCAAACAAACCCCAAGACCTCCCCAGTAGCTATCGGCCAATATCATTGCTAAACACCGATGTAAAGATATTTGCTCGCATATTGGCACTCAGAATGAACGACGTCCTCCCAGACCTGATCCACCTGGATCAGGTCGGGTTCGTACCTGGAAGGGAAGCTAAAGACAACACGGTCAGGGCCTTAAATTTGATCCACTACGCTAGAACTAAAAACATCCCCTCTGTGGTATTATCCACCGACGCAGAGAAGGCCTTTGACCGTGTTGCCTGGGACTTCATGCGGGCCACATTGACCCACATGGGACTTGGTGCGAAGACCCTCACTAGGATCTTTTCTTTATACTCTTGCCCCACGGCTAGATTGTTAGTCAAAGGAACTCTATCCCCCCCATTTCCTATTAACAACGGCACACGCCAAGGCTGCCCCTTATCCCCCCTCTTATTTGCCTGCGTCATAGAAGCTTTAGCAATTAAGATCAGGCAGAACCCTCAGATAACAGGTATCAACATAAAAAACCACAGATACGTCGTGTCACTATTTGCCGATGACATGCTCCTTACTCTCACTAATCCTGATCACTCGATACCCCATCTTCTGGACAAATTTGCAACCTTTAAACTCTTTTCTAACTTTGTTATCAATATGTCCAAATCAGAAATATTAAATGTCAACATGAAAGGCCCTTCCCTGGAAGCCACACGGGTGGTTTCCCCCTTCACCTGGTGCACTCATTCCCTAAAGTACTTGGGAATCCACCTGACCTCCTTACACGACGACCTATTTCAATTACAATTACACCCCTATCAGGCACAATATCATACGAGACCTCTCCTCATGGGGCTCCAAGAACCTAACGTGGCTAGGACGTATCGATAACATTAAAATGAATATATTCCCACGCATCTTATATCTTCTCCAGACACTACCGATCCCACTCCCCAAGACATACCTTCCATCCCTTCAGAGAGCATTCAGCGACTTCATTTGGCGTCGCAGACCGCCAAGAATTAGCAGACAAACCATGTTGACTTCCAAAACACAAGGGGGGCTGGGGGTCCCCGACCTTGCCGCCTACCGCCAAGCGATCTTTTTACAACGCATAGTGGACTGGAATATCCACTACAACCACAAAAGGTGGGTCACACTAGAACACCTATCGATGGATAAACCTCACTTAGGAAGGCTGTGTTGGAGTAGCCCTCGCCTACTAAAGTCCATCAGCTCATCCAACCCAATAATACCCTCATTTCCTTCTGTCTGAGAATCATCTATTGCAATATTTTTAAGTGCTAAAATAAGCTCTTTATAATTTATAAGTTGAACAAAGAGGCAAGGATCCAGTAGAGAAAGTTCAATAAAAGTTGAAATTTATTAGACAAGCTTTAAAAACAAAACGTAGCTAGCAACAAAACCACGGACAAAGCCAGGGTGTGTGTGTGTGTGACACCTAACGGCTTACATGTTTCGGCATTCAGCCGTAATCATAGCCCTAGGTGTCACACTTGTGAACAGAGTTAAAAAGCAATTGATACAAAGTGATTGGTTAAAATAAGAAAGCACGCCCACACACTACTTAATAAAGATTTAACCCTTAGAGACCTGCACAATTTAAACAATTTAAGTAATTTAAACAATTTAAAGTCCTGCACAATTTAAAGAACATTTTATATAGCATAATTGTATTAAAGGAATGAAAAATATAACTACTATCCTGTAAATAGATATGCTTACTCATAACATACAGAGGTAATGCAGAGTTCAGAGTATATGTCATAAATACTTCAAAATGGGGCAATATATGTTGAATATATAAAAATTTGCCAAAAACATATGTATATTTTCCAAAGTCATATAAGGACCTAGGACCAATGTTAGGAGATGCTTAAATACATATATAAATACATAAATAAAGGTATTACTGTTATCGCTACCTGACATCTATGGTGACTTGGGTATGAAGGTAAAATTTCTGTAAAGTTTATTATGGCACACCATGGTCAGCTAGCCTGTGTACACTGGGATATCATGGCCCACGAAAATGTTGGTAATAGGGAACATAATTAGCTAGAATGTTTAAGGGCATGGAGAGCTATCTGTGTATAAAAAACACAGAGATGTAGAACATATATATGTAACATATATATGTAGATGTATACAAAATCTAGACACACTTATAAATGATTCTAACTGAAGTAGGTCAGATTATTCCCAGAAATTGATAAGGTCGTATTTGGAATTGAGACCCAATGGTAACCTTGTTTTGAGTGTGAATATCCAATATACTTCACGCTTGGCTAATATATTTTTTGGATACCCCCCCCCCCCCCCCCCCTTTTGGGCACTTTGACTTTTTCTATTGCGACCCATTTAAATGAGCTGAGGCTGCAATTATGTTTTTGTGCAAAGTGTTGCACCAAAGGTGTAGTGGAGGTACCTCTACCTATCGTAGACATGTGTTCCCTGATACGGGTATTGATGTCTCTTGACGTTAGGCCTACATATTGGACTTTGCAGGCTGTACATATGATAAGATAGATTATATCAGTACTTTGACAGTTTAGGCAGTCTTTAATAGGGTAGATTTGGCCTGTGATGGAAGATGTAAATTCTCTAGTGACCAATACATGATCACAAGGCTTACATTTGCGATGCCCACATCTAAACATTCCAAAATGTTGTAGCCAAGAGCTGGATGAGGACGATGTCTGTTTCAATTGTGTGGGGGACAGTATTGATCCCAGAGTGGGACATTTTTTATATGAGCATCTCACTCCTTGTTTCACTGTCTCTACTAACTTGTCATCTGCAGCTAGTAGGGGGAAATGTTTTCTTATAATGTTACAAATTTGGGGATATTGAGCACTAAACGTGGTTACAAAATGTAGCCCCTTAAAGTTGTCTCCAGTATTTTTTGGTTTGTCAATTAGTAGATGTTTTCTATCAAGAGTATCAACCGTGTGTCTAGCTTCTGTGATATGACTGCGTGCATATTTTCTCTCCTTAAGTCTGTGTTCAAGTAAACTCGCCTCCTGCACATAATCAGCTTGTTTGCTGCAATTGCGTTTTAGTCGGACAAACTGTCCTTTCGTCACCGCGTAAGACGTATTTTTGGGGTGGCAGCTAGTTGCGTGCAGGAGGGTGTTGCCTGAAATGGGCTTACGATACACCCTAGAATGAATGTCACCATTTTGTTCTCCTTTTAGGCATAGGTCTAAGTAGTTGATAGTGACTGCATCAGTAGTATAAGTAAAGCTTAGGTTCCAATTGTTATTATTTAACATATCCATGAAACCTATGATCTCAGTGGAAGGGCCCGACCAGATAAACAGAAGGTCATCTATATATCGTTTAAAAAAACATATATGATGTCTATAGAGATTATTTTCTCCAAAAATATGGTCCAGTTCCTATTTTCCAAGGAACAAATTCGCATATGAGGGGGCGTATTTCGCCCCCATCGCCGTACCACATTTCTGGACAAAATAACGTCCTTCAAAAGAAAAAAAGTTATGTGTAAGCAGAAATTCAAGGATGCGTGTTATATATTCCTGAAAATCTGTTGTATACTCTGTGGCAGTACTTAAAAAGTATTTGATGGCCTCAATACCTTTTTTGTGCGGAATTGTGGAATACAGTGATACCACATCAACTGAAAGCCAGTGATAATTAGATTGCCATTTTGTATGTGTCAACAGGTTTAATATATGCTTGGAGTCTTGTGTAGGAGGGTAGGGCACCGACCAAAGGTTGTAATATAGCATCAAGCCATTGTGAGAGTCTTTCAAACAGTGAGTCTATGCCGCTCACTATAGGGCGGCCTTTTACATTAGTGAGCGATTTATCAATAAATTTGTACGTAATATTACTCTTTACTTGAGTTTGTGTTTGCACTTTGGGTATGGTGTTGGCAACGATGTTAGCTTTTAGGATGCTTGTTTGTGCATTAGAAGTAGTATTAGTTTGAGTGACTATGTCTGTTTCATTTTCTGTACCAGAAGTGTACTCATCAGCTGATCTGTCTGTGTCACTGTCTGAAAATTTTCCACATGTTCCCTAAGGTGCATAAATCGCTCACTAATGTAAAAGGCCGCCCTATAGTGAGCGGCATAGACTCACTGTTTGAAAGACTCTCACAATGGCTTGATGCTATATTACAACCTTTGGTCGGTGCCCTACCCTCCTACACAAAAGACTCCAAGCATATATTAAACCTGTTGACACATACAAAATGGCAATCTGCAAAGTCCAATATGTAGGCCTAACGTCAAGAGACATCAATACCCGTATCAGGGAACACATGTCTACGATAGGTAGAGGTACCTCCACTACACCTTTGGTGCAACACTTTGCAGCCTCAGCTCATTTAAATGGGTCGCAATAGAAAAAGTCAAAGTGCCCAAAAGGGGGGGGGGGGGGGAATCCAGAAAATATATTAGCTAAGCGTGAAGTATATTGGATATTCACACTCAAAACAAGGTTACCATTGGGTCTCAATTCCAAATACGACCTTATCAATTTCTGGGAATAATCTGACCTACTTTAGTTAGAATCATTTATAAGTGTGTCTAGATTTTGTATACATCTACATATATATGTTACATATATATGTTCTACATCTCTGTGTTTTTTATACACAGATAGCTCTCCATGCCCTTAAACATTCTAGCTGAATATGTTCCCTATTACCAACATTTTCGTGGGCCATGATATCCCAGTGTACACAGGCTATCTGACCATGGTGTGCCATAATAAACGTTACAGAAATTTTACCTTCATACCCAAGTCACCAGAGATGTCAGGTAGCGATAACAGTAATACCTTTATTTATGTATTTATACATGTATTTAAGCATCTCCTAACATTGGTCCTAGGTCCTTATATGACTTTGGAAAATATACATATGTTTTTGGCAAATTTTGATATATTCAACATATATTGCCCCATTTTGAAGTATTTATGACATATACTCTGAACTCTGCATTACCTCTGTATGTTATGAGTAAGCATATCTATTTACAGGATAGTAGTTATATTTTGCATTCCTTTAATACAATTATGCTATATAAAATGTTCTTTAAATTGTGCAGGACTTTAAATTGTTTAAATTACTTACATTGTTTAAATTGTGCAGGTCTCTAAGGGTTAAATCTTTATTAAGTAGTGTGTGGGCGTGCTTTCTTATTTTAACCAATCACTTTGTATCAATTGCTTTTTAACTCTGTTCACAAGTGTGACACCTAGGGCTATGATTACGGCTGAATGCCAAAACATGTAAGCCGTTAGGTGTCACGCACACACACACCCTGGCTTTGTCCGTGGTTTTGTTGCCAGCTACGTTTGGTTTTTAAAGCTTGTCTAATAAATTTCAACTTTTATTGAACTTTCTCTACTGGATCCTTGCCTCTTTGTTCAACTTGTCATTTTGCACCAGCTGTGGATCCACCTATACTCTTCTATGGATGTTGCAATCCCGAGTGAAGACTGAGTCCCGCCCCCCGACCGGAGTCCCAGGATACGTCAGGTCTGACGTCTGCAGTGACGAATCGGAGGAGCGAGCTACCCTGAGGCTACAGCCTGTGCCGGAAGTGTTGGAGCGAGACGCTCACCGACGAAGGTTCGGTTGATCAGCACACAGGTTCCTGGTAAGCTCACACTGTATCCCTGGGAGGTCAGCAGAGGAAACACTTGGGGGCGAGTGCGGTCGCATTTGGTAAGTCCCGGGACCAACGTTTGTGTCTCAGACATTTATCTTATTATTTGGATGGTATTTTGGAGTGACAACCACTCCCCCTTTCACTGCTCTTTATAATTTATAGACATATCAGTGCAAGTGGGACACATTCTAAGAGGGTGTTCCACAATGGCTTCCAAACACATTGAACAAGGATTTTCCTTGGTGTCAGACATGTTAAACAGGCTAGTAATTGTTACGGTACCAACAGGATACCAAGGGTTAACACCAGATGAACAATGTCCTGAATATGGGATCAGCAACTCACAACCCAGACAGTTTTCAGGTTTAAAACAGAATGACATTTATTAAAGGCTCTATGCCTAGTATTTATGCAGGTCTGCCCCCAGCTGGGGGGTTGAAAGAATATTGTACATTAGATAGAGAGCAAACGCCCTTTTACATGCCACAATACAGTAGAATTACATTACTTAAGCAGATAATAATGCAGTCCATCTTATCACTAGCAGTCTGACTCTGGAGATGATTAGACAATGGGAATGTTTATCACTAAACTTAATTAGAGCACACAATAGCTGAGGCCAGCAACCTTGTATTTAGAAAATAGCTTCTGAAAGCTGAACAAGGTTAACTGTTACAGTTCTGACCAAAGGGTCTGTCACATATACATAGCACACAATACAGCCTATAGACAACCTTTCTTACATTATAGTCCAGAAGTGGCTAGGTTTGCCACAATGCTCCCCCAGAACCAAGCCGGCATACACAGTCTGATCCCAACGGATCGGCTTGGGGATGTCTGGGGAAGTACTCACAGATCACTTTTCAAGTTCAGTTTGTCTGGATAACCCATCAGCGTTACCGTTTTGTTTCCCTGGGCGGTAATGGATTGTAAAGTCGAAGGGCTGCAGCGCCAAACTCCAGCGCAGCAACCTGGCATTGTCCCCGGCCACACGGTTCAGCCACACCAACGGGTTGTGATCTGTGAGTAAGGAAAAAGGTTGTCCATACAGGTACGGCTGCAACTTTTTGAGGGCCCACACCACGGCCAGGCATTCTTTTTCGATGGCGGCGTAGCTTACTTCACGGGCAACAACTTTCGGCTCAAGTAAGCTACGGGGTGTTCTCCGCCATCTGCTCCAACTTGGCTCAGCACTGCCCCCCCTGTGGAACACTCCGGCAGACCCGGCTTGACCCTTTGGTGGGTCAACCTGGGGATGACCGGACTAGGAGGTGGTAGGCATGTCAGTTTGCCAGGACAATCCATCTGTATTCCCGTTATGAGAGAGAATTCCTGCCCGTATAAATAAGGGTTCAACTTCTTCAGTGCCCAGACCAGGGCTAAATAGTCCTTCAAAATCTCATCAGCTTCTTTACGAGTTTTTTTTTTTTGTACCTGCTCTTTATAGGTATCCACATACTGACATAGGGTGCCCTTGAGTTGCTGCACCTCAGTATGAGCCAGCGTCAGCTTTTCCTCCAGTGTCACTAAGTTTGTCTTTAATGTTTCATGTTCCACTCTCAAGCTGGTGTTTTCTGCAGTCTGTCGGTGCAGTTTGTCTAGCAGAGATTCCCGTTCTAAACGTGCTTTTTCCTCTGCACTCCTCTTCTCTCCCGCTAGCACTGTTACATGATTATTTAACGTGACCATTTCATCCTCTACGTGACTCTTCTCCTTCATCAGCGCATTGTAACGGGACTTCCACGTATCAATAGCGGATAGAGATTTACTGAGCTCAGCGTCCTGGGGCTTAGCAGCAGGTGGGTCAGTCTCTGCTGCACGGATCTGGGCACGGGTAGTCACAGGGTTAACATAAGCGGGAGCATAGGCAGAAACAAGGGGGGCCAAGTTATTTCCAAGGAGAACATCAGCAGGTAAGTCCTTCTTGACCCCCACATTCACAGGTCTAGCGCCCACTCCCCAACCAAAATGTACCCTGGCAACAGGTAGGCGGAACACAGTGCCCCCTGCTATCCTCACAGCCACAGTGTCTCCAGTGTGCTGTTTCTCAGACACCAAGTTCTTTTGAAGCAAGGTCATGGTAGCACCAGTATCCCGTAAACCACTGACCTCCTTCCCATTCACTTTAACCAGTTGCCGGTTATTCCGGTGGGCAGCTTGCACGGGGTCTGCTTCATGTAGGCTGCCCCAGGATTCTGGCGCCTCTACGTAGCGGGCCGCAGGCTGAGGATTACGTGGGATTCCGCCGGCGGGTCTTCTCCAGGACTGTGCTTGGTTTGCTGCGTTTAGAGGACACTCTGGTCTTTTGTGCCCTAGTTGCTTACATCCAAAGCACCGAATAGGTTGTGAGTAGCCCCGCGAATTGAACCAGGCTCTCTGAGGGTAGTTTGTGGCCTGGACCGACATCACCTCATGCAGAATTCCCAGGGGTTCCTCGGCTTGGGTGCTCAACACCTCATGAGCGGCTGGCTCCATTTGGTAATGGTGAGCAGCCGCCCTTGGGGCCAGGTTCTGTCTGACCTGGTTCCAAGCTTGTCTGCTCCGATTTTGGGTGCACTCACGTGCCATATGTCCCCACTGCTTGCAGGTGTGGCATAATATATATTCGCCCATCCGTTGTATCGTGAGGGGGGTGGTGGATTCCCTGGGGCTGGGCGAAAAGGTGTCGCTGTGGGGTTGTTAGGCTGTAGAGGACTGGGTTGTCCCGTGGGTCGAGCGTACGTCTTAGGCAGTAGTCCATGGTGCCTCCTGGCATCAAAATGCTGGTCTGCTAATCTGGCTGCTTCGGTTAAGGTGAGGGGTTTTCGATCTCTCACCCATTCTTGGGCTTCTGGGGACAAGCCGTTAAAGAATTGCTCCAACAGCATCAGTTGTCGCAATTCTTCCATGGTGGTAGCTTGGCTGGCCTGTATCCACCCCTGAGATGCTTGATCCAGCTTGTGGGCCCACTCTGCATGGGAATCTCTTTCTGGCTTGCGCAGGCCTCTAAACTTGCGCCGGTATGCCTCTGGGGTAATGGCATATCTTTCCAAGATCGCTCTCTTCACTTTAGCGTAATCCTTGCTGTCCTCCCTGGGTACAGCGCGATACGCTTCCGCTGCCCTACCGGCTAGCTTGCCTGCTAGCACCGGCACCCATACGGACTGCTCCAAATCATGTAACTCGCACAGTCTCTCAAAATCCTGTAAATACCCATCGATCTCATCCTTCTCCTCACAAAACATTTTAAAGGCATGTGTTACAGAAGCATTAGTTATTTTGTTGTGAAGAGCTTATTTCCCAGCAGCAATGCCTGAACCAGCAAGCCAGCGCCTAAGAAGGGCTCCAAGAAAACCGTAACAAGTATCATTTCATAAAGAGTTAACTCTTTTTTTTCAGCTTTTAGAAACTATTGTCTAATCACCTCTGGAGCCAGACTGCTAATTGATAAGATGAACTTGTAAACTTGTTATCTTAAGTACTGTAATCCTATTGTGGCCTGTCAAAGGACAGTGCTCTCTATCTAAATGTGTGATGGGGGATTTTGTGCTTCCCCCC
Source organism: Bombina bombina (assembly GCF_027579735.1). Lineage (NCBI taxonomy): Eukaryota > Metazoa > Chordata > Amphibia > Anura > Bombinatoridae > Bombina > Bombina bombina. The sequence goes on from NC_069503.1 coordinate 115,988,234, forward strand.
CTCTCCCCCTGGGAGTGCCCTGTGTGCATGTAACCTTAATAAAAAGCAGGCTGGGCATCCCAGTCCTGAGTTCTTGTTTGACCCTCAATCGCAGCGTTGACTCGTTTTTGTGGGCAGAAGGGTATCCTAGCGGTACTGCAGCTAAGGGAGATTATTCTATATTTGCGAGACTCATATAGAATACTATGGAAAGCAGCTTCTCCCCTCTTTAGCAATAGGGATCCAGGCTACTAAGCGGTCCATCTCTCAGCGAGACTAAGGGTAACCGTAACATTTGGCGGCAGCGGCGGGATTTTCCTGGATTTCCTAGGAGAGGTACAGAACGGATGGAGAGCGCTTACGAAAAATTGAAGCGTACAACCCTAAAGGATTTACTTGAAAGCAGAGGGGGGTACGCCAGCAACCGGCCGAGGAGAGAGCTGATCGCAGAATTGACCGAACTTGATCAGAGCTTCACAATGGCGGAAACACCGACCACGATTAGTGACGAAAAAACCAGGATTGTTCGGGAAAGGCTCTCATTATACGGGCCGAACCCCTCCATGGAATTGGTACAGCAGTTGATGGCGGAGGCGGACGAGGATATACGAGAGACTCGAGCCCACGAACTCAACCTAGCGAATGCACACCGCAATGCTGAAGCCCCGCAGGTAATCTTCCCTGTCGAAAATGCTGGGAGGCCCAAGATACCCTATGCGGCATTTCGACCCTTCCTAGAGAGCGAGACAGGGATTGATGAATATTTGGCGGACTTCGAAAGGCAATGTGCCCTGCACCAGATTCCCAACAGAGAGTGGCCCACGATATTGTCTGGGAAACTATCCGGGCGAGCCCTGGAAGCCTTTCGTACTCTGGGTGCTGAGGAAGTGACACAGTATGAGCTAGTTAAGGAGACACTGTTGCGACGGTACGCTGTAACTCCGGACATGTATCGCCGACAGTTTCGGGGCACGGAAAAGAAGCCTAACGATACCCATATGGAATGGGCGCACCGAATGCGGAGAGCGGCAAATCACTGGCTGAGCGGAAGTAAAGCGGTGACTGGGGAGGAAATTTTACAATTGTTTCTCTTAGAACATTTTTATAATGGCATGGAACAGCAAGGGAAGGAATGGCTGCGAGACAGGCGGCCTTCTACCTTAGAAGAAGCAGCCAAATTGGCCGATGAACATTATGACTCCTGTCTTCACGAACCCATGAACTACCGAGCTCCAGCACGGGTCGAACCCAGAGAGGTTTACCGTGCACCCCCTCGTACTGAATTCCGAGCCCCGGTGCCCACAAGGCCCGTCCGACACTCAGGACCACCCAATAACAGCTCTGAGCGTCCCAGACCGACTTGCCACCGATGCAAGCAACCAGGGCATTTCATGGCTAGCTGCCCCCTTAATACGCACCAGACACCCAGGAATTACAATTACCCCTCTGGGTCCTATCGTCCGGCCCGGGCCCTCTGTGTTAACCAAGAGGCCCCTATGGAGGGATATGTGGGGCCGCTTCACGAGGCAGACCCTGTATATGCTGCCTCAGATAACCGCCAGCACCATCGGCAGAGGGTATGGCTCGAGGGGCGATCTACCGAGGGATTGCGAGACACAGGGGCTACTATCACGCTGGTACAGAGTCATTTGGTGCCAGAGCACAAGCGATCCGGACAGACTGTGGCCGTTAGAGTGGCGGGGGGGGATGTGTACAAAATTCCAACAGCTAAAGTGCATCTTGATTGGGGAGCAGGAAAGGGGGCTGTGAACGTGGGCCTAATGGATAATTTACCTGCCGAAGTACTACTGGGCAACGATTTGGGCCCCATGACTTCTGCCTATGCTCCAGTATGCAACAACGAGGCGGACCCAGTGACTACACGGGCCCAAGCCCGGACGGAGCGAGAGCTCTCACCAGTGCGGGAGACACAGGTAAGACCTACCCCGACCTTGCCTGACAGGTTAGGCCCCATACCCTGGGACACCCCAGATGCTTTCGAGGCAGAGTCTAAGACTGACCCGACCTTACAAAAGTACCGGGAACGAGCAGAGACCGGAGGGGGCGGGGCAGATAACGAAACATTCTTATGGGAAAAAGGGAAACTATACCGCTGGACAGAGAAAAGGGGACAGCGTAGGCGACAGCTGGTAGTGCCCCACAAATACCGTCAAGAAATCCTCAAAATAGGCCACGACATCCCCTTAGCAGGCCACCTAGCCGTTACCCGTACCCTACACCGCATTACTCACACGTTCTTTTGGCCAGGGGTGCACGCTGACGTTAGAACTTACTGTAACACCTGCGATGTGTGTCAACGAGTAGGAAGGCGAGGCGATCACCCTAAAGCCCAGCTAGTAAATATGCCCATTGTAGAGGAACCCTTCAGCCGGGTTGCTATTGACCTAGTGGGACCACTGGCTACCCCTAGTCCCTCCGGTAAGCGATACATTCTTACCGTAGTGGACTACGCTACCAGGTACCCAGAGGCTGTCGCCCTATCCAACATACAAGCGGATACGGTAGCGAATGCACTAGTACAGGTGTTCTCCCGGGTAGGATTTCCAAAAGAAATCCTATCCGACCGAGGCACCCAATTTACGGCTGAATTGACCCAACAACTCTGGCAGGTTTGCAAAATTAAGTCCCTCCTGAGCTCCCCATACCACCCCCAGACGAACGGGCTGTGTGAGAGGTTCAATGGGACCCTCAAGCAAATGCTCAAGACGTTCACTCAGGAATACCGAGACTGGGAACGCTTCCTGCCGCACCTCCTATTTGCTTATCGGGAGGTGCCCCAGGAAACGACAGGGTTCTCTCCCTTCGAGTTGCTCTATGGAAGAAAGGTACGGGGACCCCTAAACCTGATCCGGGAGCACTGGGAGGGAGAGATGGAGGCTGACGGTGTCCCCATTGTGCCATACGTGCTGGAACTCAGGGACCGAATGGAGCAATTAGCCAAATCCGTGCGGGCTAATCTCCAGTTGGCCCAGAGAAGACAGAAAGTATGGTACGATCGGGGGGCCCGAAAGAGAATCTTCACCATAGGACAAAAGGTGTTAGTACTTAAGCCGGTGAAGACAGACAAATTGCAGGCGTCCTGGCAGGGTCCCTACCAGATCGTAGAGAAAAGGGGAGACACCACTTATGTGATAGCTAGCTGCCACGACAACAATCTTAGAAAGACATTCCATGTAAACATGCTCAAGGAATATTTTGAGCGACCAGAGAACGTGACGGCCGTATGTTGTTCCCCTCAGGAAGACCCCGACAGTTTACCCATTCCAGACCTATTAGAAAAGAGCCTCCCCACAGGTATAGTGGCGCAGGTTCAGATAGGGGACCGACTTAGCCCCACTGAAAGGGAGCAGCTCAACCAACTCCTCCAGTCTAAACACCTCACCTTCTCCCCGAAGCCAGGGTACACTACTTTAACCACCCACCAGGTAGATACTCCGGGACAAGCTCCCTTGTGCCAGGCTCCGTACCGAATCCCCGAAGCAGTTAGGACAGGAATGAAGAAGGAGATCGATGAGATGCTCCAGCTCAGGGTAATTGAGCCCTCCGATAGTCCCTGGGCCTCCCCAGTTGTCTTGGTGCCCAAGAAAGATGGGACCACCCGGTTCTGCGTAGACTATCGGAGGCTCAATGAAAATACCGTGACGGACGCTTACCCTATGCCCAGGGTAGACGAGCTACTCGATCGTATAGCCAGGGGAAATTACCTGACCACTATTGACCTCTGCAAAGGTTACTGGCAGATTCCCCTGGCCCCGGAGGCTATCCCCAAGTCGGCATTCGTCACCCCATTCGGCTTATATCAGTTTAGGGTAATGCCGTTTGGGATGAAGAATGCCCCAGCTACATTCCAGCGCTTGGTGGATAGGCTCCTGGATGGCTTCCAGAGTTTTGCTTGCGCCTACCTGGACGACATAGCGATCCACAGTGAGTCCTGGGAGGACCACTTAGCTCATGTGGGAATGGTTCTGGATCAGATCCGGGCTGCTGGCCTGACTCTGAAGCCAGAAAAATGCCACTTTGGGATGGCCGAGGTACAGTACCTGGGTCACCGGGTGGGGTGTGGAAAGCAGCGACCAGAGCCGGCCAAAATAGAAGCTGTTGCCAATTGGCCCACCCCCATCACTAAGACTCAGGTCCTAGCCTTCCTGGGCACGGCAGGGTACTATAGACGGTTCGTACCAGACTACAGCACACTTGCCAAACCCCTGACTGACTTGACCAAGAAGAACTTACCTCGACAGGTCCTGTGGTCTCCCCACTGTGAAACGGCTTTCCAGGCTCTCAAAAATGCTCTAATTAACGCTCCTGTCTTGGCGGCCCCAGCCCTTAACAAACGTTTTATCGTCCATACAGATGCTTCCATGTTCGGGCTGGGAGCCGTCCTCAGCCAAGTAGGCGAAGATGGAGGGGAGCATCCAGTTGCCTACATCAGCCGGAAGCTCCTGCCCCGCGAAGTCAGCTATGCAGCGGTCGAAAAGGAGTGTTTGGCTTTGGTGTGGGCATTAAAGAAATTGACTCCCTATTTATATGGTCAGGAGTTCACTCTGGTCACCGACCATAACCCGTTGGTGTGGCTGAACCGGGTCTCTGGAGATAACGGCAGGCTATTACGTTGGAGCTTATCGTTGCAACCCTTCAATTTCACCATTACTTACAGACCTGGGAAACAGAATGGCAACGCCGACGGGTTGTCCAGACAAACCGACCTCAGCCCCGCATAACCAGCGGTCTGGACAGCCTTAGTCTGCCCCGAAAAGGGGTCAGACCGTGTCTGCCAGAGTGTTCCACAGAAAGGGAGCACTGTTACAGAAGCATTAGTTATTTTGTTGTGAAGAGCTTATTTCCCAGCAGCAATGCCTGAACCAGCAAGCCAGCGCCTAAGAAGGGCTCCAAGAAAACCGTAACAAGTATCATTTCATAAAGAGTTAACTCTTTTTTTTCAGCTTTTAGAAACTATTGTCTAATCACCTCTGGAGCCAGACTGCTAATTGATAAGATGAACTTGTAAACTTGTTATCTTAAGTACTGTAATCCTATTGTGGCCTGTCAAAGGACAGTGCTCTCTATCTAAATGTGTGATGGGGGATTTTGTGCTTCCCCCCCTCTCCCCCTGGGAGTGCCCTGTGTGCATGTAACCTTAATAAAAAGCAGGCTGGGCATCCCAGTCCTGAGTTCTTGTTTGACCCTCAATCGCAGCGTTGACTCGTTTTTGTGGGCAGAAGGGTATCCTAGCGGTACTGCAGCTAAGGGAGATTATTCTATATTTGCGAGACTCATATAGAATACTATGGAAAGCAGCTTCTCCCCTCTTTAGCAATAGGGATCCAGGCTACTAAGCGGTCCATCTCTCAGCGAGACTAAGGGTAACCGTAACAGCATGGTATGGGATTTTGGGTCCTACTGGGTTGCTGAGTGCTTCCGAAATGGATTCTGCTCGGGAGGATGCATTCCGCGGACTGTGTGCCATCACGTACTCCTGCACATCTGCCATTACCACGGATAGCATGTCCCGTGGTACAGTTTGGGGTAAAAATTCCAGCCTGGTCCTCATTTCCCTCTGGTATTGGGTCTCCTCCATGGCTGCTGGAGGAGTAGCACTGCGAGCTGTCTCCCTCCATCAGCTCGGCAATTAATATAGCCTTGGGTTTGCTGCTGGCTATCTTTCCCCTGGCTTGTGTAGTTGCTCTTCTGGGCGATAAGGTTCATCCCGTCGCTTGCCACCAATTGTTACGGTACCAACAGGATACCAAGGGTTAACACCAGATGAACAATGTCCTGAATATGGGATCAGCAACTCACAACCCAGCCAGTTTTCAGGTTTAAAACAGAATGACATTTATTAAAGGCTCTATGCCTAGTATTTATGCAGGTCTGCCCCCAGCTGGGGGGTTGAAAGAATATTGTACATTAGATAGAGAGCAAACGCCCTTTTACATGCCACAATAGAATTACATTACTTAAGCAGATAATAATGCAGTCCATCTTATCACTAGCAGTCTGACTCTGGAGATGATTAGACAATGGGAATGTTTATCACTAAACTTAGAGCACACAATAGCTGAGGCCAGCAACCTTGTATTTAGAAAATAGCTTCTGAAAGCTGAACAAGGTTAACTGTTACAGTTCTGACCGAAGGGTCTGTCACATATACATAGCACACAATACAGCCTATAGACAACCTTTCTTACATTATAGTCCAGAAGTGGCTAGGTTTGCCACAGTAATGTAACAAGCAAGCTTGGAAAACACTTTAATCAAAGCAAATAACACTTAGAAAAAAACGGTACTGTGCCTTTAAGAGAAAAAAAGCTGCACAAACTCTGCAAAACAGTGTAAAAAGCAGTAAAATCAACAAAATTTTTACAGTAGCATCATAAAGCCTTAGTAACTTTGCACAGCTATGCAAATAAACAATTAACCCCTTAATGTAAAAACCGGATTGACAAAACGTCAAAAACCAGTAAAAACGTTCAGCACCTTTAGGAACAATTTGTGGGGAAATAAATTTCTTTACAGCCCTCAAACACAGTAGGAACCTCTGGAGAAGCAGCTGGATGTCTCTGAGGAAAAGAAACTGCGCAACTGAGGCGCGAAAATAGGCCCCTCCCACCTCACTCGATGTTATGGGGCCTAAAAGAAACACCACAGAGTGTTTCTTAACCTAGCCATGTGGGTTAATAACCCTTAAACAAGCCACAATGACCCCTTAAAGTCCCTCAAAAAATGTTATATTTTGCATTTTTTATAAAAAACAAAAACGTTTTTTCCTATCAGTGTCACCAGTAACTAATGAGCCCTTTATGCAAGCTGGGATTCCTACTAAGTCTCTGAATACAGCTTACCCTTCCCTCATGGGGATATTGCCAGCCTTTTCTAGAATTAACACAGTCTGTCTAGAAAAAAATAGACTGAACTTACCTCAATGCAGTTTAGCCTGCAAACCGTTCCCCCAACTGAAGTTTTCCTGTACTCTTCAGCCCTTGTGAGAACAGCAGTGGATCTTAGTTACAAAGTGCTAAGATCATCATCCTCCTTGCAGAAATCTTCATCCCTTTTCTGCCAGAGAGTAAATAGTACACACCGGTACCATTTAAAATAACATTTTTGTCACCACACTCACTTTACCCTTCCTAGTACTTAGAGTAGGCAAAGAGAATGACTGGGGCGTGGAGCTAAGGGAGGAGTTATATAGACAGCTCTGCTGTGGGTGCTCTCTTTGCCACTTCCTGTAAGGAAGGAGAATATCCCACAAGTATGGATGAATCCGTGGACTCGATACATCTTACAAGAGAAATTACAAATTCTATCTGAATCATGAAAGTGTAATTTCCTATCCATTTAAGTATTATAAAGTCTTGCTGGTAATTAATAATCTGGGTTTGGTGTAAGTTGGGGGGTTAATTTGATATTGTTTTATGTACTGTTAAAGGGACAGTAAAGTGAAAATTAAACTTAAATGTATTGGAAAGAACATGACATTTGCAACAACTTTCCAATTTAATTATATTATCATTTGTGCTTAGTTCTCTTAGTATCCTTTGTTAAAGAGTAACCCTATGTGAACTCATGAGCGTGCACGTGTCTTCAGACAGCAGAGTTTGCAACAACATATATAGCATTGTTATACATAGTTACAAAAACTGCTGCACAGAGTGCTAAATGCACGTGCATGCCCCTAAGCTCATATCAGCCTCCTAGGTTTACTCTTTAACAAATTATACTAAAAGAACAAAGCAAATTATATAACAGAAGTGAATTGGAAAGTTGGGTAAAATTGCTGCTCTGAATTATCAGCGTTTAACTTTCATTGTCAGATTTGGCTTCTGTATTTGATGATGTTTTCCTAATTATTCTGTGATATTTTGTTTGTTTTTTTGTTTTTTTTAAAATATATTTTTTATTGAAGTCATAAACAGATACAACCAAGGTTATGCCCCAAAGCAATTACAGAAAAGTGCAATTACAATATTATTGGATAAGTGTTACAAACAAAACCCCACATTAAGGGTATAATAAATCCAAACATCACACGTAATGTTATAGAATTTGGGCGATTAAGAATAAGACTCCAGTTTTATAATAAGAGAAATAACAATAAAACCAAAATATAGTCCTCCCTAGGCCATATAGGAGGTAAATTAAAGTGTCCACTCAGAAACAATTAGGGCCAAGGGAGGGATTAGCCTTATAGAGTAAAGGGGGGGAGGGATGCAGCGGGCAAGAGCCGCTCGATATGTAATAAGGGGGGGGGGGGGAGGATGGAGGGCGGAGCCAGTTTTGACGTCAATCTTAAACTACCTGGAACATAAATACAACCAAGCTTAAACATAGTATAATTAGATCAAAGATTTTCTGTGATAACCTGGACTGCTAAGCTATAATCCGAAGGTACTAGGTGCACATAATTATAAAGCATTAGTAGGCCACATAGTCCTGCAAAATATTATCTCGTGCAATGGTATTCATATAGAAGGAAGTACTCACTGTAGTGGCGGGAGAATTTACACTGAAATGTGTAATGGTGCATTCTGCAATCATGAAACTATACATTGCTTCCAATCTGACTACTATTGTAAACGCTTGGGACTGGTAACACATAAAGGAGAAAGAGACAACATAAGTCCCTGTCCTAGGCATAACTGAAAGCATTATTGGGGAGTGCAGCCAGAGATCATATTAGTAAAGGCGGCGTGTCTATGTGCTATATTTAGGGTTAGCGTTGAAAGCCTTAAAATATGGAATACTAGCCTCAGATTGAGAGCATATATACAGTACATACATAGGTTTCTTCTATACTGCTAGTGAACAGTTGGACAAAAAATCTATACAACTACACATGTGGTGATTTGCCAGTATAGAAATACAAGGTAGACCCCTACAGCACCCCAGCATGCTTGTAAGAACGTAATTTTGCATCTGGGATACAATCTCAGAGAAGAGAACCTATAACTGGAAAATTATGTAACCCTCAAAAGTGCAAACCTATAAGGAGCTAGAGAGAGCATCAAATATATAATAATAGTTAGGGGATGTTGTAGCATGTTTTGCCTATATAAAATTATGTGGTAACTACTAGTTTACTAACATATAACCCTCAGTGGATCTATATATTTCTCAAGACGTAGGGTGGCCATTTGAGAAGTGGGTAGCAATATACTAATGATTCCTAGATGGATAATCATATGCAGACAACCATTGAAAACCGTATATGTGTCTTAAGGGTATATGAAGTAAATAAACAGACAGAAAATATTAGAATAAACTGTGAGAACGATGCAACACAATGTTATATAATGTCCTGGAAATAATGAGGCTAAAAAAAAAGAAGAAGCTTGTCAACAAGAGAAGTGTATCCAGCCTCTACTGCAATCATCTAACTTGCTGCTATGAGCCAGAATAAGCTCTCTGCTGGATACATCCACTGTGCGGACTGCAGGGCCAAAGCGATCACTCTAGCCACCCGGATCAAAAGGGTCCAGAAGTGCTGCGGCAAAAAGTACAATATCTCTCCTGCACAGTTCAAATAGTGACCCAAGCAGCGCGTCTGTCTCTGTAGAGGCAATCCGGTCATGACTCGGCAAAAAAAGGCAAGCAGGCAGATCGCAATCGCAAACTGCACAACTGTATCTCCACGCAGACTCCGGTTCACTAAATGGCTCTGTGGAGGCTCCTCTCTTATGCTCACCTGCAGAGTCGCAGCCAGGATGGCTGCAGTCTGGCGACAACAAAAATAATCTTCGGCTCCGGGCTTCAAGAGGTATGGATACCTGTTTGGTATCTACAGGGAGCTCTCCATTTACAAATGGGTAGATAGGACTCTGTTTGGAGGCGTCTGCTGCATCTCTCTGAGCTGGGCAATTGCTGGACAGGGAGTGACCCGTAATGATACTAGGTGTCACAGTGATGTCAAATATAGAGTCCGGTAGCCATTCCTTTTGCTGGCAGGATCGATCTCTATAAGTCGATGTATCGGCACTTTCCACCCGGTCCTGTACCAGAAGTTCACACTGTGTTACAGAAGCTCTTAGGTAGGATGATATGTCAGTGAACCCAATAGACATCTGAGAACTCAAGTCTTGCAGAGCAGCGTAAATGTCCAACCAGGTTTCCTTATTTTTTGGCGCCATGCCTGAAGTAGGCCGCAAGAGCCTAGTCGTCTCCCAGCCGGTATGAGTGATCAGTTAGGGCGGCTACCGTAGCAATAATTCACCGGGGTCTGCCGATGAAGTAACAAGTATCCTGCAGGAGTTAGAATAGTTTCTGGGCCAAATCTCTTAGGGTTTAGTGCCAGTTTACCACATAATTAAATAAATTGCGGCAGGAGCTCTCACAAACACGTCTCTCATGTTCAGTTGCTGGCTCCGCCCCCCGATATTTTGTTTTTAATTATACAAAAAACACAAAATACTGGTCTGGATTACAATCACTTTTTATTTGCAGGAAAAACCATTAAATCATTATATAGTCAAAAGGAGCATTACATGATATCTGCACACAATCGGCTAGATTTAGAGTTTGGCGTTAGCCGTCAAAACCAGCGTTAGAGGCTCCTAACGCTGGTTTTGGGCTCCCGCTGGTATTTAGAGTCAGTCAGGAAAGGGTCTAACGCTCACTTTGCAGCCGCGACTTTTCCATACCGCAGATCCCCTTACGTCAATTGCGTATCCTATCTTTTCAATGGGAATCTTTCTAACGCCAGTATTTAGAGTCGTGGCTGAAGTGAGCGTTAGAAATCTAACGACAAAACTCCAGCCGCAGAAAAAAGTCAGTAGTTAAGAGCTTTTTGGGCTAACGCCGGTTTATAAAGCTCTTAACTACTGTGCTCTAAAGTACACTAACACCCATAAACTACCTATGTACCCCTAAACCGAGGCCCCCCCACATCGCCGCCACTCTATTAAAATTTTTTAACCCCTAATCTACAGACCGCACACCGCCGCCACCTACGTTATCCCTATGTACCCCTAATCTGCTGCCCCTAATACCGCCGACACCTACATAATATTTATTAACCCCTAATCTGCCGCCCCCAACGTCGCCTCCACCTACCTACACTTATTAAACCCTAATCTGCCCTCCCTAACATCGCCACCACCTAACTTCAAGCATTAACCCCTAATCTGCCAACCGTACCTCACCGCTACTCTAATAAATGTATTAACCCCTAAAGCTAAGTCTAACCCTAACACTAACACCCCCCTAAGTTAAATATAATTTAAATCTAACGAAATAAATTAACTCTTATTAAATAAATTATTCCTATTTAAAGCTAAATACTTACCTGTAAAATAAACCCTAATATAGCTACAATATAAATTATAATTATATTGTAGCTATTTTAGGATTAATATTTATTTTACAGGCAACTTTGTATTTATTTTAACCAGGTACAATAGCTATTAAATAGTTATAATAGCTACCTAGTTAAAATAATTACAAAATTACCTGTAAAATAAATCCTAACCTAAGTTACAATTAAACCTAACACTACACTATCAATAAATTAATTAAATAAATTACCTACAATTATCTACAATTAAACCTAACACTACACTATCAATAAATTAATTAAATACAATACCTACAAATAAATACAATTAAATAAACTAACTAAAGTACAAAAAATAAAAAAGAACTAAGTTACAAAAAATAAAAAAATAATTACAAACATTAGAAAAATATTACAACAATTTTAAACTAATTACACCTACTCTAAGCCCCCTAATAAAATAACAAAGCCCCCCAAAATAAAAAAATGCCCTACCCTATTCTAAAATTAAAATAGAAAAGCTCTTTTACCTTACCAGCCCTTAAAAGGGCCCTTTGCGGGGCATGCACCAAAGAATTCAGCTCTTTTGCCTGTAAAAAAAACCCATACAATACCCCCCCAACATTACAACCCACCACCCACATACCCCTAATCTAACCCAAACCCCCCTTAAATAAACCTAACACTAAGCCCCTGAAGATCTTCCTACCTTGTCTTCACCATGACAGGTATCACCGATCGCTCCAGGATCCGAAATCTTCATCCAAGCCCAAGCGGGGGCTGGAGATCCATCATCCGGCTGAAGTCTTCTATCAAGCGACGGCTGAAGAGGTCCAGAAGAGGCTCCAAAGTCTTCCTCCTATCCGGGCAGAAGAGTAGATCCGGACCGGCAACCATCTTCTTCAAAGCGGTGACAAGCGGCTCCATGTTGAAGACCTCCGGCGCGGATCCATCCTCTTCTTGCGACGTCCTAAGTCCGAATGAAGGTTCCTTTAAATGACGTCATCCAAGATGGCGTCCCTCGAATTCCAATTGGCTGATAGGATTCTATCAGCCAATCGGAATTAAGGTAGGGAAAATCTGATTGGCTGATTGAATCAGCCAATCAGATTGAGCTCGCATCCTATTGGCTGTTCCGATCAGCCAATAGAATGCGAGCTCAATCTGATTGGCTGATTGGATCAGCCAATCGGATTGAACTTGAATCTGATTGGCTGATTCCATCAGCCAATCAGATTTTTCCTACCTTAATTCCGATTGGCTGATCCTATCAGCCAATCGGAATTTGAGGGACGCCATCTTGGATGACGTCATTTAAAGGAACCTTCATTCGGACTTAGGACGTCGCAAGAAGAGGATGGATCTGCGCCGGAGGTCTTCAACATGGAGCCGCTTGTCACCGCTTTGAAGAAGATGGTTGCCGGTCCGGATCTACTCTTCTGCCCGGATAGCATGAAGACTTTGGAGCCTCTTCTGGACCTCTTCAGCCGTCGCTTGATAGAAGACTTCAGCCGGATGATGGATCGCCAGCCCCCGCTTGGGCTTGGATGAAGACTTCGGAGCCTGGAGCGATCGGTGATACCTGGCATGGTGAAGACAAGGTAGGAAGATCTTCAGGGGCTTAGTGTTAGGTTTATTTAAGGGGGTTTGGGTTAGATTAGGGGTATGTGGGTGGTGGGTTGTAATGTTGGGGGGGTATTGTATGGTTTTTTTACAGGCAAAAGAGCTGAATTCTTTGGGGCATGCCCCGCAAAGGGCCCTTTTAAGGGCTGGTAAGGTAAAAGAGCTTTTCTATTTTAATTTTAGAATAGGGTAGGGCATTTTTTTATTTTGGGGGATTTGTTATTTTATTAGGGGGCTTAGAGTAGGTGTAATTAGCTTAAAATTGTTGTAATATTTTTATTATGTTTGTAACTTATTTTTTTTATTTTTTGTAACTTAGTTTTTTTTATTTTTTGTACTTTAGTTAGTTTATTTAATTGTATTTATTTGTAGGTATTTTATTTTATTTATTGATAGTGTAGTGTTAGGTTTAATTGTAGATAATTGTAGGCAATTTATTTAATTAATTTATTGATAGTGTAGTGTTAGGTTTAATTGTAACTTAGGTTAGGATTTATTTTACAGGTAATTTTGTAATTATTTTAACTAGGTAGCTATTAAATAGTTATTAACTATTTAATAGCTATTGTACCTGGTTAAAATAATTACAAAGTTGCCTGTAAAATAAATATAAATCCTAAAATAGCAACAATATAATTATTTGTTATATTGTAGCTATATTAGGGTTTATTTTACAGGTAAGTATTTAGCTTTAAATAGGAATAATTTTTTTAATAAGAGTTAATTTATTTCGTTAGATTTAAATTATATTTAACTTAGGGGGGTGTTAGTGTTAGGGTTAGACTTAGCTTTAGGGGTTAATACATTTATTAGAGTAGCGGTGCTGTCCGGTCGGCAGATTAGGGGTTAATTATTGTAGGTAGGTGGAGGCGACGTTGGGGGCGGCAGATTAGGGGTTAATAAATATAATATAGGGGTCTGCAGTGTTAGGGGCAGCAGATTAGGGGTACATAGGGATAACGTAGGTTGCGGCGGTGTACGGAGCGGCAGATTAGGGGTTAATAATAATATGCAGGGGTCAGCGATAGCGGGGGCGGCAGATTAGGGGTTAATAAGTGTAAGGTTAGGGGTGTTTAGACTCGGGGTACATGTTAGGGTGTTAGGTGCAGACTTAGGAAGTGTTTCCCCATAGGAAACAATGGGGCTGCGTTAGGAGCTGAACGCTGCTTTTTTGCAGGTGTTAGGTTTTTTTTCAGCTCAAACAGCCCCATTGTTTCCTATGGGGGAATCGTGCACGAGCACGTTTTTGAAGCTGGCTGCGTCCGTTAGCACCGCTGGTATCGAGAGTTGCAGTGGCGGTAAATATGCTCTACGCTCCCTTTTTTGGAGCCTAACGCAGCCCTTCTGTGAACTCTAAATACCAGCGGTATTTAAAAGGTGCGGGGGAAAAAAAGCATGCGTAGCTAACGCACCCCTTTGGCCGCAGAACTCTAAATCTAGCTGAATGGTATAAATATACCTAACACTTGTGCTCTTGATACAAAGGGATTTATCAGATATATAATGTTCCCCTTTAGTTATAGTAGCCATTTAAATTAAACTGATTATGATCACGTATGTTACTGATATTGTGTCTCATTAAATAAAATCAGTTTCCCCTTAGTAATTCCTCTGGTATATAACATGTACAATGCTAAGCATCTATTGCTATAAGAAAAGGTTTATCCACATGATGTGCACATTAAATATATCTCCCAGATGTCAATCATTTGAGACTGATCTTGTTTATTTAAGTTTCTAAAGCTCTATTCATATAAAGACTCCTTTATTCTGTAAATGGAATTATTTCCTCCCCTATGTAAATCAAACATACAACTCCTAACACTGGCATATTAATAAACAACACTGGGGGTACTTTGGTGGTGAATGGTTGTGTAAACTGGTCAGTATGAGGACATATTTGTATATTCCTGTTTGGTGTTATTGGATTCTATCACATTGATATGAGCGAAGCTTAGGTGCACATATATAGAGGAACAAAGGACAGCAGGAGAGCACTTCCAATCTGGGGCTTTTATAACTGGGATTTAGAAAGTATTATTTACAATAACATCCTTTTTGATGCTTCTATTTAGAGAGTTTGTAAAGTTTATTTGTGTGTAAATATTTGGTGTTTTGAGATACCGGATTTCAATAAAAAAAAAAAATCCACTTTCTAAACATGTGAAAGGTTTCTTCCTTTGTGAATCCTTTCATGTTTATTCAGATCACTCTTTTCTGTAAAACTTTTTCCACACTCTGTACATGTGAAAGGCTTTTCTCCTGTGTGAATCCTTTCATGTTTATTCAGACTACTCTTTTCTGTAAAACTTTTTCCACACTCTGTACATGTGAAAGGCTTTTCTCCTGTGTGAATCCTTTCATGACTTTTCAGATTACTCTTTCCTGTGAAACTTTTTCCACACTCTGTACATGTGAAAGGCTTTTCTCCTGTGTGAATCCTTTCATGTTTTTTCAGATCACTCATTCGTACAAAACTTTTTCCACACTCTGTACATGTGAAAGGCTTTTCTCCTGTGTGAATCCTTTCATGACTTTTCAGATGACTCTTTTCTGTAAAACGTTTTCCACACTCTGTACATGTGAAAGGCTTTTCCCCTTTGTGAAACCTTTCATGTTTTTTCAGATCACTCATTCGTACAAAACTTTTTCCACACTCTGTACATGTGAAAGGCTTTTCTCCTGTGTGAATCCATTCATGAATTTTCAGACTATCCATTCGTGTAAAACGTTTTCCACACTCTGAACATGTGAAAGGCTTTTCTCCTGTGTGAATCCTTTCATGAATTTTCAGATTACTCATTTGTGCAAAACTTTTTCCACACTCTGTACATGTGAAAGACTTTTCTCCTGTGTGACTCCTTTCATGATTTGTCAGATTACTTATTTGAGTAAAACTTTTTCCACACTCTGTACAAGTGAAAGGCTTTTCTCCTGTGTGACTCCTTTCATGATTTCTCAGACTACTATTTTCTGTAAAACTTTTTCCACACTCTGTACATGTGAATGGCTTTTCTCCTGTGTGACTCCTTTCATGATTTTTCAGATTACTCATTTGTGTAAAACTTTTTCCACACTCTGTACAAGTGAAATGCTTTTCTCCTGTGTGAATCCTTTCATGTTTTCTCAGACTACTATTTTCTGTAAAACTTTTTCCACACTCTGTACATGTGAATGGCTTTTCCCCTGTGTGAATCCTTTCATGATTATTCAGACTACTCTTTTCTGTAAAACTTTTACCACACTCTGTACATGTGAAAGGCTGTTCCCCTGTGTGAATCCTTTCATGTTTATTCAGACTACTCTTTCCTGTAAAACTTTTTCCACACTCTGTACATGTGAAAGGCTTTTCTCCTGTGTGAATCCTTTCATGACTTTTCAGATAACTCTTTCCTGTAAAACTTTTTCCACACTCTGTACATGTGAAAGGCTTTTCTCCTGTGTGAATCCTTTCATGAGTTTTCAGATAACTCTTTCCTGTAAAACTTTTTCCACACTCTGTACATGTGAAAGGCTTTTCTCCTGTGTGAATCCTTTCATGAGTTTTCAGATTATTTATTTGTGTAAAACTTTTTCCACACTCTGTACATGTGAAAGGCTTTTCTCCTGTGTGAATCCTTTCATGAGTTTTCAGATGATCCATTCTTGTAAAACTTTTTCCACACTCTGTACATGTGAAAGTCTTTTCTCCTGTGTGAATCCTTTCATGAGTTTTCAGATGATACATTCGTGTAAAACTTTTTCCACACTCTGTACAGCTAAATGGTTTCTCCCCTGTGTGGGTCCTTTCATGAGCTATAAGTTTTGTCATTTGTATAAAACATTTGTCGCACTCAGTACATGTGTGCGACTTCTCACCTGTGTGAATTTTGTGGTGCTCTAGGAGATGAGACTTATATCTAAAGCTTTTCTCACATTCTGTAGATTTGAAAGGTCTCTCCTTTGTATGAATCATTTGGCTAGACTGTAGACATTTCTCTTCTTTAAAATTTTTTGAAAACTCAGTAAATGTTTGTGGCTTATCCTCAGGGATAATCATTTCACTAGATAAGGCATAAATGTTGTACTCTTGTTTGATGACTAAATTACTCTCTGTACATAATGATTGCTGCCCAGTTCCTGCCAATTCACCATCTCCTTTAAATATCTCATGTGATTTCCCCAATGTTTGTGAATATTCATTAGTGTCTAAAAATGTTGGAGTCTGTGGTATCATTCTGATGCTTCCTGTAGTGAGGGATGGATATGAACTATTCATGTGTTGGTCTACATAAAAAGAAATGAAATAAAGA
Source organism: Bombina bombina (assembly GCF_027579735.1). Taxonomy (NCBI): domain Eukaryota; kingdom Metazoa; phylum Chordata; class Amphibia; order Anura; family Bombinatoridae; genus Bombina; species Bombina bombina. The sequence continues at coordinate 116,005,418 of NC_069503.1, forward strand.
AAAATAACATTTATTACTTATAATATAATCCATCTTAATAAAAAATCATATTCTTCAATATGCAACAAAATGTCTTCCATTTTGTGTTTATTTTTTTTTATTTTTATTTTTTATTTTTTTTAAACAATTTTTATTGAAGCTTCCAGTGCACAATACAAAATGCAGACATGTATGCAGTTATACAAGGTGGAAACTTACATAGATTCTGATTAAACCAAACAAAACATATTACAACTTAACTTGGTATAACAGTGTTCCACAAATTATCCCTTCAAATTTCTAATGCCATACCTGTATTGCTTAGTACCCACTCATTGTAGCGTTAGTTCACCCACCAGCAAGTCCAATGCTACCAAGTCCACACCCAGCATGCCCCCGTCAAATCTCACATCAATTAAATATTGTCAATAAATGATTCCCACATGATCTTCATCAGCAAAAACGTGTCCCTCCTGTTATTTTTCATGTAAGCATACTCTTCAAGGGACATGATGAATTGAAATTGAGAGTACCAGACAGCCACACTCGGGCTGTACTGAGACTTCCAATTTTTTGCGATCAATTTTTTTAAACTGTTGCCAGCAATGAAAATCAACTTTTTCTTATGTGTTGGTATTTTGTTAGGTAAAACATTTAGTAACCATATATGGGGGTCTGCGGGTAAGTTCAGTTCCGTCATTGTATTTGTTGCTTTAACTATAGAGGTCCAGATCGGGGCTATCAATGGGCATGTCCACCATATGTGAATCATGGATCCCAGTCCCCCACCGCATCTCCAACATTTGTGAGAGGCCGAGGGGAACAGTTTATTAATCCTCACTGGGGTGAGATACCATCTTTGTATTAGCTTTAAGTTTAGTTCTATAAGACTACTTGATATAGAGACCTTAGTAACATTAGTGAACATTTTTGAAATATCGATTATAGACAAATCATTATCTAGCTCTTCGTTCCACCTATCTATATAATATGGAGTGTAACCTATTGGGGGTTTTTGTAGCAATGTATACATTAATGATAAAGTCTTTCTAGCGGGGGAACCAGACTGACAAAGGGTTTCAAAGGGCGTAAGGGGTCTAAGCAGATTAAGTTTCTCAGGGTGCTTGGAAATGTAGGAATGACATTGACGGAGAGAAAACCAGTTATTAAAGAAGGTCAAACCCCTCTCCATCAACTCATCAAGGTTAAAAAGTCTCGTCTCGTTGCCCAAGTGCACTAGCAATAATGCTCTAAGAGGGTTTTCTATGTGTTGAATCTTTTGTAGAAGGCCTATGGGGAGATTGGAATTTTCTGTGAGGGGTGTGAGCGGGGAGAACTGTGACGTGATATTCGGGTATTCCCTCAATACCTCCTTCCATACTGAGAAGGTTTCCATTAATATAGTGTTCCGTTTAAAGTCTGTGGATAAGTGCGGTGTTGATTGCCAGCATATCATTCCTAAATGTGATTTTCCTGCTATGTCGTGTTCCAATGCCACCCACCTCTTAGTCTCGTAATTCTTAAACCAGTCTACAATTCTCTGTAAAAAAACAGCCTGTCTGTATTTTTTTATATTGGGGACCCCCAATCCACCCTCGACCACAGGTAAACACAATAAGGTTTTATTAATTCTCGCTTTCCTTTTGTCCCATATGAAATCAAAAATTTTATTTTGTAGGGACGGTATAAAGCCCTTAGGCAGGGGGATGGGGAGTGTTTGCAACAGATATAAAATCCTGGGAAGTATATTCATTTTGGTCGAGTTTATTCGGCCCAACCAGGAAATACCCTTAGATCTCCAGGAGGAGAGGTCGGCCGTGATAGCCCTTTGCAGAGCATCATAGTTCGCTTTAAACATCTCCTGATTAGATGTTGCTAAAAAGATACCCAAGTATTTTAGATTATTTGTTTGTATGCGGAAGGGGCACTTCTGTGATAAGCGACAAAGGTAGTCAGCGTCACAGTGGACAGTGAGCATCTCAGATTTGGAGTTATTAATAAGAAAGTTTGAAGCGTGAAAGAAGGTGTCAAATTCATTCATAAGTCGGGGGATCGAAGAAATTGGGTCTGTTAAGAAAAATAGAACGTCGTCCGCATACAGAAGTAATTTATGTGTGGTGTTATGTATTTGAATCCCCATGATGTCTTCATTATTTCTGATAGTTATGGCCAACGTCTCTATGAAGCATGCGAAGATGAGTGGGGACAGAGGGCAACCCTGCCTAGTACCGTTTGATATCTGGAACGGGGTCGACAATATGCCATTAACTCTGATTTTAGCTATTGGGGAGCTATATAGGGCCATAACTTTAGATATGAAATGTGATCCCAGCCCAAACCCCTCCAGCGTGGCTCTCATGAAGTGCCAACAGACGCGGTCGAATGCTTTTTCCGCGTCCGTTGACACTATCGCTGATGTTATGTTATTTTGATTGATATGGTTCAGAATATGTAGAGCCCTTACAGTGTTGTCGCGCGCCTCCCTATTCTGTATGAAACCGACTTGGTCGCCCTCTATAATACTAGGCAGCACTTGGGACAGTCTATTTGCTAGAATTTTCGCGTAAATCTTAAGATCCGAATTAAGTAGGGAAATTGGCCTAAAGTTTTCTACACAGTCTGGGGGTTTCCCGGGTTTAGGAAAGACCACGATATGTGCTTCTAACGCTGTAGGCGAAAAAACAGAATTTATGTTTACCTGATAAATTACTTTCTCCAACGGTGTGTCCGGTCCACGGCGTCATCCTTACTTGTGGGATATTCTCTTCCCCAACAGGAAATGGCAAAGAGCCCAGCAAAGCTGGTCACATGATCCCTCCTAGGCTCCGCCTACCCCAGTCATTCGACCGACGTTAAGGAGGAATATTTGCATAGGAGAAACCATATGGTACCGTGGTGACTGTAGTTAAAGAAAATAAATTATCAGACCTGATTAAAAAAACCAGGGCGGGCCGTGGACCGGACACACCGTTGGAGAAAGTAATTTATCAGGTAAACATAAATTCTGTTTTCTCCAACATAGGTGTGTCCGGTCCACGGCGTCATCCTTACTTGTGGGAACCAATACCAAAGCTTTAGGACACGGATGAAGGGAGGGAGCAAATCAGGTCACCTAAATGGAAGGCACCACGGCTTGCAAAACCTTTCTCCCAAAAATAGCCTCAGAAGAAGCAAAAGTATCAAACTTGTAAAATTTGGTAAAAGTGTGCAGTGAAGACCAAGTCGCTGCCCTACATATCTGATCAACAGAAGCCTCGTTCTTGAAGGCCCATGTGGAAGCCACAGCCCTAGTGGAATGAGCTGTGATTCTTTCGGGAGGCTGCCGTCCGGCAGTCTCGTAAGCCAATCTGATGATGCTTTTAATCCAAAAGGAGAGAGAGGTAGAAGTTGCTTTTTGACCTCTCCTTTTACCAGAATAAACAACAAACAAGGAAGATGTTTGTCTAAAATCCTTTGTAGCATCTAAATAGAATTTTAGAGCGCGAACAACATCCAAATTGTGCAACAAACGTTCCTTCTTTGAAACTGGTTTCGGACACAGAGAAGGTACGATAATCTCCTGGTTAATGTTTTTGTTAGAAACAACTTTTGGAAGAAAACCAGGTTTAGTACGTAAAACCACCTTATCTGCATGGAACACCAGATAAGGAGGAGAACACTGCAGAGCAGATAATTCTGAAACTCTTCTAGCAGAAGAAATTGCAACTAAAAACAAAACTTTCCAAGATAATAACTTAATATCAACGGAATGCAAGGGTTCAAACGGAACCCCCTGAAGAACTGAAAGAACTAAATTGAGACTCCTCCCATAGAATGATTTTGGTCACTTCTTCCATCGCTAGGGAACTCCTTGTTCCCCCCTGATGGTTGATGTACGCAACAGTTGTCATGTTGTCTGATTGAAACCGTATGAACTTGGCCCTCGCTAGCTGAGGCCAAGCCTTGAGAGCATTGAATATCGCTCTCAGTTCCAGAATATTTATCGGTAGAAGAGATTCTTCCCAAGACCAAAGACCCTGAGCTTTCAGGGATCCCCAGACCGCGCCCCAGCCCATCAGACTGGCGTCGGTCGTGACAATGACCCACTCTGGTCTGCGGAATGTCATCCCTAGTGACAGGTTGTCCAGGGACAGCCACCAACGGAGTGAGTCTCTGGTCCTCTGATTTACTTGTATCTTCGGAGACAAGTCTGTATAGTCCCCATTCCACTGACTGAGCATGCACAGTTGTAATGGTCTTAGATGAATGCGCGCAAAAGGAACTATGTCCATTGCCGCTACCATCAACCCGATCACTTCCATGCACTGAGCTATGGAAGGAAGAGGAACGGAATGAAGTATCCGACAAGAGTCTAGAAGCTTTGTTTTTCTGGCCTCTGTCAGAAAAATCCTCATTTCTAAGGAGTCTATTATTGTTCCCAAGAAGGGAACCCTTGTTGACGGGGATAGAGAACTCTTTTCCACGTTCACTTTCCACCCGTGAGATCTGAGAAAGGCCAGGACAATGTCCGTGTGAGCCTTTGCTTGAGGAAGGGACGACGCTTGAATCAGAATGTCGTCCAAGTAAGGTACTACAGCAATGCCCCTTGGTCTTAGCACAGCTAGAAGGGACCCTAGTACCTTTGTGAAAATCCTTGGAGCAGTGGCTAATCCGAAAGGAAGCGCCACGAACTGGTAATGTTTGTCCAGGAATGCGAACCTTAGGAACCGATGATGTTCCTTGTGGATAGGAATATGTAGATACGCATCCTTTAAATCCACCGTGGTCATGAATTGACCTTCCTGGATGGAAGGAAGAATAGTTCGAATGGTTTCCATCTTGAACGATGGAACCTTGAGAAACTTGTTTAAGATCTTGAGATCTAAGATTGGTCTGAACGTTCCCTCTTTTTTGGGAACTAGGAACAGATTGGAGTAGAACCCCATCCCTTGTTCTCTTAATGGAACAGGATGAATCACTCCCATTTTTAACAGGTCTTCTACACAATGTAAGAATGCCTGTCTTTTTATGTGGTCTGAAGACAACTGAGACCTGTGGAACCTCCCCCTTGGGGGAAGTCCCTTGAATTCCAGAAGATAACCTTGGGAGACTATTTCTAGCGCCCAAGGATCCAGAACATCTCTTGCCCAAGCCTGAGCGAAGAGAGAGAGTCTGCCCCCCACCAGATCCGGTCCCGGATCGGGGGCCAACATTTCATGCTGTCTTGGTAGCAGTGGCAGGTTTCTTGGCCTGCTTTCCCTTGTTCCAGCCTTGCATTGGTCTCCAAGCTGGCTTGGCTTGAGAAGTATTACCCTCTTGCTTAGAGGACGTAGCACCTTGGGCTGGTCCGTTTCTACGAAAGGGACGAAAATTAGGTTTATTTTTTGCCTTGAAAGGCCGATCCTGAGGAAGGGCGTGGCCCTTACCTCCAGTGATATCAGAGATAATCTCTTTCAAGTCAGGGCCAAACAGCGTTTTCCCCTTGAAAGGAATGTTAAGTAGCTTGTTCTTGGAAGACGCATCAGCCGACCAAGATTTCAACCAAAGCGCTCTGCGCGCCACGATAGCAAACCCAGAATTCTTAGCCGCTAACCTAGCCAATTGCAAAGTGGCGTCTAGGGTGAAAGAATTAGCCAATTTGAGAGCATTGATTCTGTCCATAATCTCCTCCAAAGGAGGAGAATCACTATCGACCGCTCTTATCAGATCATCGAACCAGAAACATGCGGCTGTAGCGACAGGGACAATGCATGAAATTGGTTGTAGAAGGTAACCTTGCTGAACAAACATCTTTTTAAGCAAACCTTCTAATTTTTTATCCATAGGATCTTTGAAAGCACAACTATCCTCTATGGGTATAGTGGTGCGTTTGTTTAAAGTGGAAACCGCTCCCTCGACCTTGGGGACTGACTGCCATAAGTCCTTTCTGGGGTCGACCATAGGAAACAATTTTTTAAATATGGGGGGAGGGACGAAAGGAATACCGGGCCTTTCCCATTCTTTATTAACAATGTCCGCCACCCGCTTGGGTATAGGAAAAGCTTCTGGGAGCCCCGGCACCTCTAGGAACTTGTCCATTTTACAAAGTTTCTCTGGGATGACCAACTTGTCACAATCATCCAGAGTGGATAATACCTCCTTAAGCAGAATGCGGAGATGTTCCAACTTAAATTTAAATGCAATCACATCAGGTTCAGCCTGTTGAGAAATGTTCCCTGAATCAGTAATTTCTCCCTCAGACAAAACCTCCCTGGCCCCATCAGACTGGGTTAGGGGCCCTTCAGAAATATTATTATCAGCGTCGTCATGCTCTTCAGTATCTAAAACAGAGCAGCCGCGCTTACGCTGATAAGTGTTCATTTTGGCTAAAATGTTTTTGACAGAATTATCCATTACAGCCGTTAATTGTTGCATAGTAAGGAGTATTGGCGCGCTAGATGTACTAGGGGCCTCCTGAGTGGGCAAGACTCGTGTAGACGAAGGAGGGAATGATGCAGTACCATGCTTACTCCCCTCACTTGAGGAATCATCTTGGGCATTATTATCATTATCACATAAATCACATTTATTTAAATGAATAGGAATTCTGGCTTCCCCACATTCAGAACACAGTCTATCTGGTAGTTCAGACATGTTAAACAGGCATAAACTTGATAACAAAGTACAAAAAACGTTTTAAAATAAAACCGTTACTGTCACTTTAAATTTTAAACTGAATTGCGAAAAAACATGAAGGAATTGTTCAAAATTCACCACAGTGTCTTAAAGCCTTAAAAGTATTGCACACCAAATTTGGAAGCTTTAACCCTTAAAATAACGGAACCGGAGCCGTTTTGAACTTTAACCCCTTTACAGTCCCTGGTATCTGCTTTGCTGAGACCCAACCAAGCCCAAAGGGGAATACGATACCAAATGACGCCTTCAGAAAGTCTTTTCTAAGTCTCAGAGCTCCTCTCACATGCAACTGCATGCCATGCCTCTCAAAAACAAGTGCGCCACACCGGCGCGAAAATGAGGCTCTGCTTATGCTTTGGGAAAGCCCCTAAGAATAAGGTGTCTAAAACAGTGCCTGCCGATATTATTATATCAAAATACCCAGATAAAATGATTCCTCAAGGCTAAATATGTGTTAATAATGAATCGATTTAGCCCAGAAAAAGTCTACAGTTTTAATAAGCCCTTGTGAAGCCCTTATTTACGATCGTAATAAACATGGCTTACCGGATCCCATAGGGAAAATGACAGCTTCCAGCATTACATCGTCTTGTTAGAATGTGTCATACCTCAAGCAGCAAGAGACTGCACACTGTTCCCCCAACTGAAGTTAATTGCTCTCAACAGTCCTGTGTGGAACAGCCATGGATTTTAGTGACGGTTGCTAAAATCATTTTCCTCATACAAACAGAAATCTTCATCTCTTTTCTGTTTCTGAGTAAATAGTACATACCAGCACTATTTCAAAATAACAAACTCTTGATTGAATAATAAAAACTACAGTTAAACACTAAAAAACTCTAAGCCATCTCCGTGGAGATGTTGCCTGTACAACGGCAAAGAGAATGACTGGGGTAGGCGGAGCCTAGGAGGGATCATGTGACCAGCTTTGCTGGGCTCTTTGCCATTTCCTGTTGGGGAAGAGAATATCCCACAAGTAAGGATGACGCCGTGGACCGGACACACCTATGTTGGAGAAAGGGTCAGCTTCTGATATCTTATTAAAGAACTTTAGTAAGTGTGGTACAAGCAAAGCTTTATAGGTTTTGTAATAACCGTTAGTGTAGCCATCAGGCCCAGGGGCCTTACTGTTGGGGAGGTTCTTAATAACTTCTAGGATCTCCGAATGTTCAAATGGTTTATTCAAGGAGGCCCGTTGATCCACGCTAATTTGTGGGAGGGTAATATTATCTAGATATTTTTTTATGAAAATAGATTTCTGTCCCTGCTCCGTTGGAAATTGCTGTGAAGTAGGGGATAAGTTATATAACTTTTTATAATATATCTGGAAAGCATTGGCAATCTGTTGGGAGGTGTGTACCTTCTTCCCTTCACACCCTTTAATAGAAAGGACAAATTTTTTATTCGCTTTCCTTTTCAACTTTCTAGCAAAAAGGGAGCTACTCTTATTATCGTTTTCAAAATATGTCTGTTGCAATTTGAGGGCGTTTTTCTTACACTCAACATGAAGCATTTCATTAATTCGGGCCTTACAGTCAGCAATGTTCTGTGATAATGTGAGATCTGTTGGGTGTGATCTTTGTTGTGTTTCTAGATTGTTAAGCTCATTAAGAGTGTCATCCATTAGTTTTCTGGCCTGTTTATCGCGGTGTGATCTGATGCTAATCATCTCTCCCCTGACAACTGCCTTATGTGCTTCCCATGTTAAGTTACAGTCAGGGTCGTCGTCATCATTAAGAATAAAGTATTCTTCTATGACTTTACCAATTCGATCGCAAGCAATCGGGTCAGACAACAGGGTATCGTCCAGTCTCCATATATATTGATGTGTAGGGGTATGTGGCCAATCTAAGGAACAGACGACCATTGCATGGTCGGACCATGGGTTAGGGGTGATTTCTATCTTAGTAACTCTAGAAAGATTAGTAACGTCCAACATGAAATAGTCTAGTCTAGAGTGTCTACGGTGTGGGTTGGAATAAAAAGTGTATTGCCTGGACTCTTGATGTATGATCCTCCATGTATCATGTAGGGTTAGATCTTTTAAATTTTGTTTCACTGAGTTAATAACTTTGTGGGGTACAGAAGACAAGTTATTGGAGTTATCCCAACATGGGTTTAACGTGAGGTTGAAGTCCCCGCCCATTATAATGACACCCTTTGTCATTTCCAGAGTCACGTTAGTAAGGTGTTTAAAAAACACATCCTGCTTTAAGTTAGGTGCGTAAATATTAATCAGAGTGACAATTGTGTTTACCAATTTTCCCACTATAATGAGGAATCTTCCAGCTTTATCTTTGTACTTCTTAATAGGGGTGAAGGGAACACCCCTTCTTATTAAAATGGCTACCCCATTGGTTTTAACTGAATTCGATGCGTAATATGTGTCCCCAAACTTATACGAGAATGTTTTTGGTTCTCTACCTGAAACAAAATGTGTCTCCTGCATGAAGATTACGTCGCCCTTGCGGCGTACAATGTCACGAATAGCTATATTACGTTTATGTGGGCAATTTAACCCCTTAGTGTTAGCTGTTATAAAATTTAAACCCTTAACTGACTGAGTCATGGGAGTGGTAGAAGGTGCAACAAATATTCATTGGCACTAGTGCACTGAGGCTAGGTCCATTGTAGGACAACGAGTTCTGTAGGTATAGTGATGAGCGTGTAGGTGTAAGGACCCTCATACAATTGAGTGATATGTGAGCGGGCGTCTGGTTAGGGCATTGTGGAGCAGTTGTGGAACAAAACAATAAGTTCAACTTACAGTAAAACAAAAATACATAACAACAGTAATAAAAACAACAGAAAACATTGAGAATGTCACAAAGCATGACAACTGGAAGGAGGAATGCTCAGCGCAGACTCCAAAATTTGTGAATATTATTGGCAAGATAAGAGGAAATTAAGTATTAATAACATTAATTAGAGAAAAATCCTTTGTAAACACATGTTAAACTAGAGCACGGGAAACAGTTCAATGTGTGAGGGAGGGTTATCGACCCTTAGGCTATATGGGAAGACAGATTCCGCCTTTCCCCATAAAATAATGTCCACTGTCCCGGGAACAAGCTGCACAGTATAAACCAAGTGCAGAGGAACTGTCATTGTATAAGCTTAATTTAACAATATGTCCTATATTAGGAGTATTATCAATAACTGTGCAGATCTCACCCGTTCTAGAAGAGGGAGGAAGATTCAGGTCACGAGTCCATATCCTGATCCATCTTTGGACTTGTTTCTTTCACGTTGCTTTTCTTGTGGCTGATTTTTGTCCAGCTTGAATTCTTGGTCTTGTTTGTAGCTTGAATCTCGGGGTTAAAACCTTTTATTGAAACATCTGAGATCCGGGGTAATTGGAATTTGATGTTCAACGCTTTGGAGAGCATATCCAGATCCTCAGGTGACTTGTAGGTATATGAATGGCCTTCATGTGATATCTGCAGGCAAAACGGGAAACCCCATCTATACTTTATAGATCTTTCCTGAAGAGCTTTGGTAATAAAGCGCACATCCTTGCGTTTCTGAACTGTAGTGGGGCTTAAGTCCAAGTATACTTGAAGTGAATGGTCCAGGTACATAATATTTTGAGATTTTCTAGCTTGCTGCCATATCTTCTCTTTGTCAGTGAAGCATAGAAATTTCAAAATAACATCTCTGGGTGGAGAACCTGGAGGAGGCGGAGGTCTAAGGGCTCTATGCGCTCTTTCTAGTTCCAGATCAGGACCATGCGGATTTTGCAGTAAAAATTTAAAGAGGCCCTGTAAATATTGATGCAAGTCGTTAAATATAATGGCCTCCGGTAGGCCTCTTAGGCGTAGGTTGTTCCGCCTCCCCCTATTATCCAGATCCTCCACTTTATCTTGTAAAGCCTCGATTTGTGCGTTAGAGACGGTGGTGTATGTAGATAGATTGTCATACATTGTGCTAAGAGAATCCTGGGAGTCTTCCACATACTCCATCCGATGCCCCAGTTCTTTTATATCCTTTTTCATGTTAACCAGTTCAGAGGTGATCAGTGACTTAAGTGTGTCGAAGTCTGCCTTTGTAGGTAAATTGGCTATGTTATCTTTAAGCTGTTTTATGCAGTCGTCAGACATGGTTGCAGATAAAGGTGAATCTGCAGATTTGACCTTTATAGTGAGGGGTTGATCCGTTAAGGACGGATTAGGAGATGATGATCCCTGAAAGAAGCTGCTCACAGATTTAATGTTAGATGCTTGAGCTTTCTGCACTTTGTCAGGCCTAACAGACCGTCTGGACATGATATCTCAGTATTAACGATCAGTATTCTGTGGTTGCAGATCTGTTGCTCTCAGCTGGAATGCACAAATGATCTTAGAGCAGTTTTTACATATTTTGAGTCTCTTGTCTAATAGAGTATTTTAACCGTCTATCAGTCCCCTAAGTGAAGTGCCGCAATAAAAACCCCAGCAGGGTGGGTGTCGTCAGCTTAGGCCTGATGAAACGTTGTGTAGCGTAATATAAGAATGATGTAACTAGCGGCATAGGTATTATAAAGAGCCCCTTCCAAGTTGTACGTCCTGCGAGCCACTTATGTCACGGTAAAATAGCATCCCCAGGGGTCAATATGGTTTTAAAGTATAAGGCCAGACACGTGTGTAGTAATGTTAGCGTGCCATGCTTAGCCCAAGTGAGATATTCTGCTTGTCTTAATACATGTGGCCGCCTTGATATTGAAAGCTCCGCTTATTCACTGTGTTGTCCTCCAGCATTAATAAAAATTGTCATACCTCTTAACTCGATGCGCTGAGCAACAAAATATGAGCGGGTGGTGACAGCTCATAGCCGGTCTGTGATCAGTTAAGATGGCGGCCGCGGCTCTCTCGGAGCAAACACACAGCCGCGATAGAAGCCATATCGCTCCGGGACAAGGTATGATCAGTCCCTTTGATAACAGGGCTTCTTGCTTGATGAAGTAGGAAGAAAATTAGAGGCTCTCATCTTGCGATCATGATGAAGGAGTCTAACACTGGCACAGAGCTTCAGAGTCTAGCGGCCATTCACCAGCACGGCCAGGCTCCGCCCCCCATTTTGTGTTTATTTTTAAATGTATTTACCTGTAAATCACAAATTAAAAAAATGACGACAAAGAATGTTGCATGATGTTCTCAGCCAGGGAACAAGTACATCTGTATTCTGGGCAAGAGAGGTGGCACCCGCCATCCTCATTTAACATTGCACAAGCAACTGCACATAGAGTGCTGCATGGCTCATGCTCAACAAGTTGGGTGAGAACATGATGTATTAATTATCACAGACTATTAATCAGTGTGAGATCTTTTCAGAGGGTAAGGAGCAGTGATTTTACAATACTTTTAAGCTTTCAGCTGTGGTTGTTTAATTTATATAAACAACCAAAAACTTTATTAGTTTAATAATATTTACTGCAAAATTAAGCACACAAATCAGGGGCGGTTCTGGGGTGGGGAACACTTACTGGGAACAAGGTAGTCATTTAAGTGTAGTTATGGGTGTTCCATGAGCGAGGTCAGGGCAGGGGAAGTTGGAGTTGTAGGTGTTCTAAGTTCAGAAGTCTGAGGGCGAGGTTAGCCAGTTATTGGACATGATCGGTCTAAAAGGACAGAGGGGGGAGTAGTATTTTCTTTCATGTAATTGGCAAGAGTCCATCATGAGCTAGTGAGGTATAGGATATACATTCCTACCAGGAGGGGCAAAGTTTCAAAAACCTCAAAATGCCTATAAATACACCTCCCACCACACCCACAACTCAGTTTTACAAACTTTGCCTCCTATGGAGGTGGTGAAGTAAGTTTGTGCTTGATTTTATCTTCTATGATAAGCGCTTCTCAGCATATTGAAGCCCAATTCCTCTCAGAGCACAGTGTTTGTCAGTGGGATGTGATGAGAGTATCGCCTATTGATTTTATGGTATATACACACGGGAAATCTTTTCAAGGGTTCTCTGTTATTGGTCGTAGGGATTCATCTCCTACCTCCCTTTTCAGATCAACAATATACTCTTATATACCATTACCTGTGCTGATAGTTTTCAGTACGGGTTTTGGCTATCGGGCTATATGTGGATGGGTTTGTCTTTCATAAGTATGTATCATTATTTAAGACACTCTCCAGCTATGGTCTGGCGCTTTATGTATTAATATAAAGTTTTTTGTTTTTTTTTAATAAATTTTATTTATTGCGATTCAAAAAAGGATATACAAAACATATATGTCTATGATGTTACAGAGAAATAGGTAGGAACATGGGAACAATTGTTATGCATCCAATTATAACAAAGCATGAAGATCAGACCTCAGCAAGCTAAATATGTATATATATATACCTTTTAAACTATATGCCATCTAGGAAGAAAAACTATAAGGCCACTTCTGGACCTCACATTGTTATAAAAAGAAAATACAATAGTATAGAAGGCAATCAGGATCAGGTAAGAGACCACTTTTGGATCTCAATTATGAATCAACAGTTTCTTGTGTTTGTACTATGAGCAAGCTCTTTGATCAACTTTTAAATTGACAAGGAAGATGGGAACGGTAGATTAATTAGAGAAATACTATGTCACGTAAAATATATATAAGAACAACAATAAATATAACTATATTATATGTAGTAACGGATGGAATTGCTATAGGGACTTATTTTCCTATCGTGAGCTCATTGGAGTATATGGGGGGGGGGGGGGAGGGATGGGGTAAACTGATCAAATATAAATGTTGTGGAGGTTGAATTACTAAGAACTAGATCAAATAAAGTAAGAGTTTTGTGTCCAATAAATGTATGAGTAATATATATCCTAACATATTAAACTTTGAGATAAATCACCAACAGGAAATATGCAATGTCAATAGTAGGCGTTACAGTGGAATCTGAGTCTAGACATATAGCATGGCTCACAGATATTAATAATGTAATAATATATCCTGACTCTTTTAGGGTCTCCAGAATATATTAAAACCAATATGTAGAGTAGGTTATAGGGATAGAATACTAACATTTGAGAGCTATACAGCACAGGGACTTATATAAAAATAGGAGATTATTTATGAATGTAGTTTAGGTAGCTTTTATGGAGCAAACAGTATGATTTGTATAGTACTATAGAAAGATAAAAGTTAAGAGCATGTTGCTACATTTAATTAAATCAAAGGCCTTAAGCCTATACAAGAGATCCCCTGTGGGGGGCTATATACAGGGGGGAGCCTGGTACTAAATTTTAGGAACTAAACTTGCGTGTGTGTAAACTAAATCTACTCAAAAAGGAGAAAGTAATTGTGATTGCCCCTGGATAATATGTACCTCACTATATATATCCCCATATGTATGTATATAGATCAGACCTCTCCTTATGGTCTTGATGCAATGAGACCTCGGTTACATGCATTCCTGCAAATAAAAAATAAATTATGTAGACATGCCGCCCCGGCCACTGGAGGCATGCCACTTGGTATAGGTCAAGGGTTTGAATAGGAGAGGGCAGATAGAGAGACATATTAGAAATATGTTACTGGGTAGATAGTTTCAATCAACTGCAAAGTAAGTAGGGTAATGGAGAGGAAGATATAGTTACACACTCTATAGCACGTCAACACTAACATCAACAGTATAAAAAAGTGTCCTCAATAATATAGTAAGACAATAAGGCATTATAGGAAACATCATATGGTATACTGTAGTAAGGAGACAAAACTTGTCATCATCTCAACGTTAATTACTCCTCAATGCGCATATAGGACACTAGACTGCTTAGACAAAAATTTCTTGACTTATCCTCTGACTTATAATTGCAATATAAATGACATTAGACTCATTATTACTTATTGCTAGGCTCCATAACTTGATTTCCAATAGCTCCAGTCAAATCAGGATGGAAAACTGAGTACATATTATAAATTGCTAGCTAGCAAAACAGAATTTAAAATGCTACTTAACATGTTTAACTTACAATACAACTGCCGAATAACCTATTAACAGTCCATAGCTAAGAGTTTTGTCACATTAATCCACATAGTCTCTGCGAGGGGCTTAGCATTTTAACCCACTCCATCTTTTCGGGCAGTTTGTTGTAACCACATTACTATTAATACCTTCCATACCGCATGTTTGTCCTTTTCAGGGAACACAACTACAACTGAAGCCAGGATATATCTCCTTATCGCATCATGACTTCTGTCCCAAGCTCCCAAACTGTCGGCAAGAAATGGTTCAGTGTAAAGCAGCTGCTGGATCTCCAAGGCTAGCCAGGATACAATCTGATCCCCACAGCACTTCGGTTCGCCAAACAAACCTGTCGACTTTACCCGTCTCTGCAGTACTCCAGCTGTCGATGCATAATGGTCCTCTCCGCATATCTTGTCACAAGTACCTGCTCCGGTGTCTTTCACTTCTTCAGCCGCCCTCAGCAGACGTAGCCAGCGGTTCCACAAAGGAGGATAGTTCCGTTTCTGGGCCTCAGCCCTCTCTCTCTGTGGGTAGACTAAAGTGAGAGGACCGACTTTCACCTCACTGCCAGGCTCAAGCGACAAGTCCCTAAGATCATCTGGGGTAAGTATATAGTCCGGCGGGTGCTGCTTATTGTTAGTACCGACCATAGGGCTTGCGTCCTCTGTTACCTCCCGAGATCAGGGCACGATCAAGTGCGGACTATCTGCACTAAGGAAATCAGTTCTCGTAGGGCGATGCTTCGGAATTCCTGAGAATATGATATGTATCGCTCCTTGACAGCAGCTTCCATTTTGAGGTTAGGATTGTTGTATGTCGGATCAGCTTACGTGCACCACTTAGATGGCCCCTTCTCAAATGCTAGAGCTGAAGGCTTCAGTAGTCTAGGCCTCAAGATTAGCCTTGTGGTCTATAAAGAGAGTTTAGGTCAAGCTGCGGGTCTGTTGCATAACTAAGACTCCAGACTGGTAGTAGTAGAAAATATTGTATTGGTGAGTCACAGATATCTTAATATTCAAATGATTAGACCCTAAAAAGATTAGAAAAAGTCAGGAGCTCTCTTAACACACGTCTTTCCTCATCAGCTGTTAACTCCGCCCCCTTAATATAAAGTTTCAAATATATGGTATGTTACTTCTATTTGCCATGAGTCAGGGTCTATGTATATTTCCCTTTGCAAACTATCAGTTTCAGTATGGGAATCATGTTTTAGAAGTTAATGTTCTACCTGGGGTATAGTCTCTTTTTCAAATGGACTTGTTTCTCTTTAATTTCGAGGGCAAAATTAGGCTTATGAGGTCGCAAAATGTGTTAATTTATTGTGTTATTCTTGGCACGAATGTCTGTCTATGATGACGCAAGTTCGTAATTTCCTGCGTCTTTGTTGACGCCAGGTTGTTTGGCATGAAGTTGCGTCGGTCATGACGTCATTTCCTGATGTTTGTTGGCGCCAAAAAAAAATGTTTCTACTTCATTATGCGCCATACTTGGTGCCAAAAAAATTGGTTTTATTTTACCCCACGTCCTATGTGCCTCTTGCCTTCTTTATGCTCAGAGGGCTATGCTGTTTGCATTTTTCCCCATTCCTAAAACTGCTATATGAGGAAATTGAATATTTTGTCTAAATGTTATTTTTTCTTTTACATTTTGCCCTGACCCTCATCCCAATGGGGGTTGCTCCTTCTTTATAACGTCACAAAATGTACTTAAAAGATGCAGATATAAATATAATAGTTTATATTTGTTTAATGAATTATTTATTCTATTTTCCCAGTAATTAAAGTCAAGCATACTATCTATTTTATTTACCTAACACATATGAGTCATGCTGATAAGAGGCTCCAATGTCTGTGCTCAGGAAGAAGGTTCCCTTATTCACTCCAGTTACATCAATACCTCTCTCAGTGATCTGGCCGTGTCTGTAAAAAATATATTAAATGGTTTAGACAGATAATAATAAATAATGGTTCTGATTAACTGTACGTATGGTATAATTAAAGGCACACATAACAATTCATGCGATACAGATCAGCTGATTAGGTTATTACATATGTTCTATTGATTCACCACAAGCATTTAGTAGAGTTAACACTGTGTGTGTTATAATTGCCCCTTAAAGAGATATTAAAGTCCAAATTAATCTTTCATGATTCAGATAGGGCATGTAATTTTAAAACAACTTTCTAATTTACTTTTATCATCAAATTTGCTTTGTTCTCTTGGTATTCTTAGTTGAAAGCTAATCCTAGGAGGCTCCTATGCTAATTTCTAAGCCCTAGAAGGCTGCCTCTTATCTAAATGCATTTGACATGTTTTCACCGCTAGAGGGTGTTAGTTCATGTGTTTCATATAAATAACATTGTGCTCATGCACGTGGAGGTATTTAAGAGTCAGCACAAATTGCCTGAAATGCAAGTCTGTCAAAAGATCTGAGATAAGGAGGCAGTCTGCAGAAACTTAGATATAAGGTAATTAAAGAGGTAAAAAGTATATTTCTATAACAGTGTTGGTTATGCAAAACTAGGGAATAGTAAATAAAGGGATGATCTATGAAACAATATTTTCTCCTGAAATAAATGTTAAATATAATTTGTTTAAATATAAGTTAAATTGGATACTGCAGTATGGGTATTTTACTTACTACTAATTCTCACTGTCAGACATTTTGTATTTGTCATGTGCTCCACCCCCATCCTTTAAATTCTCTCGGTCAATACTGTGTTGTCTTAAATCACACTGCAATTGGGTATGAGAGAGATAGGCACTAAAATGTTTATTTCAATTGCTTTCTAGATATAGAAAAGAAAAGGAAGTGTTTGTGTTTACATAGAGTAATAACTAGAGCTGCAACAACTAATCGATATAATCAAAAATAATCGATTATGAAAATAGTTGTCAACGAATCTCATAATCGATTAGTTGGTTTGCACACAGCACCAGCTGCTTCACTCCATGGTTATGTCCTTAGTCTAAAGGATGTCTACAGACATTTACTTTTCACTTTTTATGGACAGTAAAAGTTTCTTTTTAAGTTTACAAATACTCTTGGCTTATGTGCAACCCGGAAATAATAGCAGTCATCATTTGGATTGTTTATATAAAATCCGGTGATTTGCATGATATAGTGCACAGCTTATTATTTACACCTAGCCCTAGATTGAAGGGAGTTATTTGAATTGATTTGCACTATTATCTGTGTGCACAATTATTAGCGGATCGCTTGCTATTGCTGATTTTAGGTACGGTATAGATAAATATGCAAGGCTTTGTCCTGTTATAAATATATATAGTCCTTAGCGCTTTTCCCTTTTTTTTTTTATATTTTTAATTAATTAATGTACAAAATTCAACCTCTAATTATATATCTGTTATTTTAAGAGCAGACTAGATATTTTTTCCCTAACCTTGTAGCTGATTGTTTACCATTGCATATATATATATATATATATATATATATATATATATATATATATATATATATATATATATATATATATATATATATATATTCAAGATATTTTTATGTTAGAACTTACATTGTTAAGAGGCCACTTGCATATGTGGAGCTAACAAAGATAAATAATCCCACCTTCCCACCTTGGTGAAATTGGCAAAACCCTACTTATGCATCTCAACACCAACTAAGCGTCTCTTCTCTGCTGAAGGCAAAATAGCTTTGATTTGATTTTAACCCCTTAATGACAACTGACGTACCAGGTACGTCCTGCAAAAACTTGCAGTTAGTGACAATGGACGTACCTGGTACGTCAGTTGTCTTAGAGAGTGCTGGAAGCGATCGCAATCGCTTCCAGCAGCTCTCAGGGTATTGCAGTGATGCCTCGATATTGAGGCATCCTGCAATACCCCTTTAGAAAGCATCCGATGCAGAGAGAGCCACTCTGTGGCCCTCTCTGCACCGGGTAGCGATGCGGCCGTTCGTTGTTGGGGTGGGAGCTTACAGGGAGGAGGGTGGGCGGCCCATCGCTACCCGGCATCCGGTTCCTTCAAGTGTATTGTGCACGCCGGATGCCGGGAGCGTGCGGGGGCTGCGTGCGTGTGTGTGCGCGTGCGCGCGCGCGCAGCAATCACTGGCACTGCCACCAATGAATTTAGGTAAGAGGGAGGGGGGCAGAATTTTTTTAAAAAATGATCAGGATCTGGATCTGGGGGGGGGGGGGTGGTTGGGGCAGCTACACTACAGAAAAATAAAAATAAAACATGTAACAAAACAACAAAACACTTTATTTTTTGGGGAAAACTGGGTACTGGCAGACAGCTGCCAGTACCCAAGATGGTGGCAATTAGGTAGGTGGGGAGGGTTAGAGAGGTGTTTGGGGGGGGATCAGGGAGGTTGGGGGTTAAGGCAGGGGTCCATCACAGCTGAATAATTAAAAAACAAAAAAAAAAAACACCTTTTATTTTAGTACTGGCAGACTTTCTGCCAGTACTTAAGATGGCGGGGGACAATTGTGGGGTGGGGGAGGGAAGAGAGCTGTCTGGGAGGGATCAGGGGGTGGGATGTGTCAGGTGGGAGGCTAATCTCTACACTAAAGCTAAAATTAACCCTGCAAGCTCTCTACAAGCTACCTAATTAACCCCTTCACTGCTGGGCTTAATACAAGTGTGGTGCGCAGCAGCATTTAGCGGCCTCCTAATTGCCAAAAAGCAACGCCAAAGCCATATATGTCTGCTATTTATGAACAAAGGAGATCCCAGAGAAGCATTTACAACCATTTGTGCCATAATTGCACAAGCTGTTTGTAAATAATTTAAGTGAGAAACCTAAAATTGTGAAAAATGTCACTTTTTTTTTTTATTTGCTCGCATTTGGCGGTGAAATGGTGGCATGAAATATACCAAAAATGGGCCTAGATCAATACTTTGGGTTGTCTACTACACTACACTAAAGCTAAAATTAACCCTTCAAGGTCCCTACAAGATCCCTAATTAACCCTTCACTGCTGGGCATAATACACGTGTGGTGCGCAGCTGCATTTAGCGACCTTCTAATTACCAAAAAGCAACGCCAAAGCCATATATGTCTGCTATTTCTGAACAAAGGGGATCCCAGAGAAGCATTTACAACCATTTGTGCCATAATTGCACAAACTGTTTTGTAAATAATTTCAGTGAGAAACCTAAAGTTTGTGACAAAATTTGTGAAAAAGTGAACAATTTTTTTTATTTGCTCGCATTTGGCAGTGAAATGGTGGCATGAAATATACCAAAATGGGCATAAATCAATACTTTGGGTTGTCTTCTAAAAAAAATATATACATGTCAAGGGATATTCAGGGATTCGGACAGATATCAGTGTTCCAATGTAACTAGCGCTAATTTTGAAAAAAAAGTGGTTTGGAAATAGCAAAGTTCTACTTGTACTTATTGCCCTATAACTTGCAAAAAAAGCAAACAACATGTAACCATTGGGTATTTCTAAACTCAGGACAAAATTTAGAACTATTTAGCATGGGTGTTTTTTGGTGGTTGTAGATGTGTAACATATTTTGGAGGTCAAAGTTAGAAAAAGTGTGTTTTTTTCCATTTTTTCCTCATATTTTATATATTTTTTATATTAAATTATAAGATGTGATGAAAAAAATGGTATCTTTAGAAAGTCCATTTAATGGCGAGAAAAACGGTATATAATATGTGTGGGTACAGTAAATGAGTAAGAGGAAAATTACAGCTAAACACAAACACTGCAGAAATGTAAAAATAGCCATTGTCATTAAGGGTAAGAAAACTGAAAAATGGTCCGGTCATTAAGGGGTTAAATACAGGGAAAAATTATTTTTTTAATTTTTATCCTATTAGTCGATTAATCGAAAAAATAATCGGCCGATTAATCGATTATGAAAATAATCGTTAGTTGCAGCCCTAGTAATAACATAATGAGATTTTTTTGATAAGTTCAGTCCATTTAAAAAGGACCATAACATATAGAATTACAAAACAGATGCATAATAAAAATGCAATGCAATAAAACGTACTATGAAAGTTAAAAGAGCAATAGATTGTTTTCTGATAAATGTAGTTCTGCCCCTGTACCATGTCAGGGTACAGGTAAATTACATATTTTATATATATATATATATATATATATATATATATATATATAATACAAAAGAATGTATTTATATATGAAGCCATATTTTTATCAGATATAATGTAAGGTTACAACTCTGATGTAAAAAAGGATATTTATGCTTACCTGATAAATTTATTTCTTCTACGATATGACGAGTCCACGGATTTCATCCTTACTTATGGGATATTAACCTCCTGCCAGCAGGAAGTGGCAAAGAGCACCACAGCAGAGCTGTATATATAGCTCCTCCCTTCCCTCCACCTCCAGTCATTCAACCGAAGTTAGGAAGAGAAAGGAAAAGCCAAAGGTGCAGAGGTGACTGAAGTTTAACTAAAACATAAAATATATACCTGTCTTAAAAAATGACAGGGTGGGCCGGGGACTCGTCATAACGTAGAAGAAATAAATTTATCAGGTAAGCATAAATTTCCTTTTCTTCTACAAGATTTGACGAGTCTATGGATTTCATCCTTACTTATGGGATACAATACCAAAACTATAGGACACGGATGAAAGGGAGGGACAAGACAGGGACCTAAATGGAAAGCACCACTGCTTGAAGAACCTTTCTCCCAAAATCAGCCTCAGAAGAAGCAAAAGTATCAAATTTATAAATTTGGAAAAAGTGTGAAGAGACGACCAAGTTGCAGCCTTACAAATCTGTTCAACAGAAGCATCGTTTTTAAATGCACATGAGGAAGCCACAGCACTAGTAGAACGAGCCGTAATTCTTTCAGGAGGCTGCTGTCCAGCAGTCTCATATGCCAGACGGATGATACTCTTCAGCCAAAAAGAAAGAGAGGTAGCCGTAGCTTTCTGAGCCCTACGTTTTCCTGAAAAAACAATGAATAATGAAGATGATTGACGAAAATCCTTAGTCGCCTGCAAGTAAAACTTCAGGGCACGGACCACGTCCAAGTTATGCAACATACACTCCTTCTTAGAAGAAGGGTTAGGACATAATAAAGGAACAACAATTTCCTGATTAATATTCTTATTAGAAATAACCTTAGAAAGGAAACCAGGTCTGGTACGTAAAACCACCTTATCAGAATGGAAGATAAGATAAGGTGAATCACAGTGTAATGCTGAAAGCTCCGAAACTCTACGAGCAGAAGAAATAGCAACCAAAAATAAAACTTTCCAAGATAACAACTTAATATCTATGGAATGCATGGGTTCAAATGGAACCTCTTGAAGAATATTAAAGGGACATTCCAGCCAAAAATTTACTTTACATGGATTCATTGTAGTCTTGAATAGAATCATTTTTGTAATATACATGCATTAGCAAAAATGCTTCTAATAAAAGCTATAGCTGTTTCAAATGTGTATTTAAGTATGCACCGTGCACCAGCATTTTAAACACAGCACTTGCTCAGAGAGCCTAAGGTGCTTTTAACATCTGGTAATGACTCAATTTGTTAAGTGCTGACATGATACAAGCCCCACTAATGATCTAAACAACTGCAGTATTTAAATTGCCAGTGCTGTGAGAATATCTATTTATACTTCACGTGCACATGCAGAGAAAAATGTTAACACTAAAACAGTGATAACTTTTACTAGAAGCATTTTTGCTAATACAACTATATTGCAAATTTGTTTCTATTCAAAGATGTAATTCAACTATGTGCATTTAAATTTTGACCGGAATGTTCCTTTAAGAACTAAATTCAAACTCCAGGGTGGAGCAATTGGTCTAAACACAGGCTTAATTCTGGTTAAAGCCTGACAAAAAGACTGAGCGTCTGGAACATCTGCCAAACGTTTGTGTAGTAAAATTGACAAAGCAGAGATTTGTCCCTTTAAGGAACTTGCTGATAACCCTTTCTCCAATCCTTCTTGGAGAAAAGACAGAATCCTAGGAATCCTAACTCTACTCCATGAGTATCCTTTGGATTCACAACAAAAAAGATATTTACGCCATATCTTATGATAGATCTTTCTAGTGACAGGCTTACGTGCCTGAATCAAAAGTATCAATGACCGAATCAGAGAACCCCCGCTTAGATAAAATCAAGCGTTCAATCTCCAAGCAGTTCAGTTGCAGAGAAACCTAGATTTGGGTGTTGGAAGGGTCCCTAAATGAGAAGTTCCTGCCTCAATGGAAGCTTCCACGGCGGCAGAGAGGACATGTCCACTAGATCGGCATACCAAGTCCTGCGAGGCCACGCAGGCGCGATTAGAATTACTGAAGCCCTCTCCTGTTTGATCTGAGCAATCACCCGGGGCAGGAGAGCAAACGATGGAAACACATAAGCTAGGTTGAATGGCCAAGGCATCTATCAGTTCGGCCTGAGGATCCCTTGACCTGGATCCATATCTTGGAAGCTTGGCATTCTGATGAGATGCCATTAGATCCAACTCCGGTCTGCCCCATCTGAGGATCAGAGTGGCAAATACCTCCGGATGGAGTTCCCACTCCCCCGGATGAAACGTCTGTCTGCTTAAAAAGTCCACTTCCCAGTTGTCCACTCCTGGGATGTAGATTGCTGACAGATAACAAGAGTGGGCCTCCGCCCACCAAATTATCTTGGATGCTTCTGTCATCGCTAAGGAACTCTTTGTTCCTCCCTGATGATTGATGTAAGCCACAGTCGTGATGTTGTCCGACTGAAAGCGAATGAATTTGGCTGAAGCCAACTGAGGCCACGCCTGAAGCGCATTTAATATTGCTCTCAATTCCAGAATATTGATTGGAAGAAGTGACTCTGACTGAGTCCACACACCCTGAGCTTTCAGGGAATTCCAGACCGTACCCCAACCTAGAAGGCTGGCGTCCGTCATCACTATCACCCATGAGGGTCTGCAGAAGCACGTCCCTTGGGACACATGATCCTGAGACAACCACCAAAGAAGAGAGTCTCTTGTCTCCTGATCCAGATTTATCTGAGGAGACAAATTTGCATAGTCTCCATTCCACTGTCTGAGCATGCTCAGCTGTAGTGGTCTGAGATGAAAATGAGCAAACAGAATGATGTCCATTGCCGCCACCATCAATCCAATTACCTCCATGCACTGGGCCACTGATGGTCGAGGATTGGACTGAAGGGCTCGGCATGTATTTAGAATCTTCAACTTTCTGACCTCTGTCAAGAAAAGTTTTATGGATATTGAATCTATTAGAGTTCCCAGAAAGGGAACCTTGGTCTGTGGAATTAATGAACTCTTTTCTAGATTCACCTTCCACCCGTGAGTCCTCAGAAAGGACAGCACCATGTCTGTATGATACTTTGTCAGATCGCAAGACGACGCCTGGATCAGAATATCGTCCAGATAAGGCGCCACTGCAATACCCCGTGGCCTGAGAACTGCCAGGAGAGACCCTAGAACCTTCGTGAAGATCCTGGGTGCTGTGGCCAACCCGAAGGGCAGAGCCACAAACTGAAAATGTTTGTCCAGGAAGGCAAACCTTAGGAACTGATGATGATCCTTGTGGATAGGAATATGAAGGTATGCATCCTTCAAGTCCAAGGTAGTCATATATATTGACCCTCCTGGATCAATGGCAGAATTGTTCGAATAGTCTCCATTTTGAAGGATGGGACTCTGAGAAACTTGTTTAGACTCTTTAGATCTAAAATGGGTCGAAACGTGCCCTCTTTTTTGGGGACCACAAATAGATTTGAGTAAAACCCCTGTCCCTGTTCCAGTCTTGGAACAGGATGAATTACTCCCATAGTAGAGAGGTCTTTTACACAATGTAAAAACGCCTCTCTTTTTGTCTGGTCTGCAGACAATGTGACAGAAGAAACTTCCCCCTTGGGAGAGAACTTTTGAATTCCAGCTAATACCCTTGGGACATGATCTCCAGTGTCCAAGGATCCTGAACATCTCTTACCCAAGCCTGGGCAAAGAGAGAAAGTCTGCCCCCTACTCGATCCGGTCCTGGATCGGGGGCCGCCCCTTCATGCTGTTTTGGTAGCAACAGCGGGCTTCTTGGGTTGTTTACCCTTGTTCCAAGCCTGGTTGGGTCTCCAGACGGACTTGACCGAAGCAAAATTCCCTTCTTGCTTGGCAGAAGAAGAGGAAGAAGAGGGGACTCCTTTAAAGTTCCAAAAGGAACGAAAATTATTTTGTTTACCCCTCATTTTAGCAGTTCTATCCTGAGGTAGGAGATGACCCTTACCTCCCGTAATGTCAGAAATAATCTCTTTCAAGTCAGGCCCGAATAGGGTTTTCCCCTTGAAAGGAATAGCCAAAAGTTTTGATTTAGATGACACATCAGCAGACCAGGATTTTAACCATAATGCTCTACGCGCTAAAACAGCAAGACAGAAGTTCCCTGACCCCCACTTCAGATCCCTGTGAGGGTACATCGGAAATAGCTAACAAAGCATTAGAGGTCTCAGTATTCAAATTGACCTCTGCCCTGCTGCGTTTACCCTGTAACACTGGCAACTTAGATAATACCTCTGTAAGGGTAGTTGACATAACTGCAGCCATATCCTGCAGAGGAAATTAGACGTGGTAGAAGAACCAGGCGTCGCTTGGGTGGGCGTTAAAGGTTGTGACGCTTGGGGAGAATTTGGCGGTTCACCCTGATTCTCCTCAGACTGAGAATCATCCTTAGGCACATTTTCTTTACATAAAATCTGTGCTTTACATTGTAAGGCCCTCTCAGTACACGAGGGACAAAAAGTCAGAGGGGGTTCCACAGAGGCATCTAAATACATAGAACAAGTAGTTTCTTCCTCAGTGTCAGACATGTTAAACAGACTAGCAATAATCACAATAGTCGTTCTTTACTTAAAGTATTGAACTCTGATTTAAATTATAGGTAAAAATGAAAATGCAACAAAAAAACTGTACTGCGCCTTTAAATTTTAAAAGCGCAACTATTTTTCTGATATGATCAAAACACGAGTTTGTGGCAATAAAATTAATTTACTGTGCCCCAAATACTCTATCTGTATTGCATCCACTTGCTGAGATATGTAATACACAACAAATTAATGATTTTAACAGTTAGATAATTATTAACTTAATTTTGCCCCTGCACCACGCCTACCTGCCCCCAGAATACACAGCTGTTGTCAAATAGCCTTAAAGACCCTTCTAAGGCCGATACAATTTAGGCCCCACCGGAGCCCCAGATGCTGCCTCTTATGCGATCCGGATGAAACTGCGTGTCCTGAGCGCGCGAAAATAGGCCCTGCCCATCGTGGGCGTAACACTACTCTGAATAAGACCCGCATGGGTCGCAAGTAACACAAACTTGTCGACTGAAAATTTAGCCCTGTGCCCTCTTAATAAAAACATCGTAAAACTCTACTCTCCCCCTTCAGGTCAGAGATTTAACAGTCCTTAAAACCGCAACTCCCAGCGTCCAGCCCTTGAATAAGCCAAAGAATATTTACCTACTTTAGCAATCAGTATAAAGGGATTCCAGGTACACCAAATCTCTTTCATATAGTGTATTCTGCTTACCCCTCCCCATATAGGGACAAAATGTCAGCCTGTTCTGATGCATCAAGTCTCCCCAGAAACAAAAGACTGAACATATCTCAATGCTGCTTGTAGCAAGACACCGTTCTCCACACTGAAGATTTTTCATTTTTTTTTTAAATGATATATTTATTAACCATTTCAGTATGCAATTACATGAAGTTAGAGATATAAATAATCAATTACATTCAACGGCATTATTGGAAGGATCACAATGTACATCTGTGCAAGAAAAGAACAAAATAATGCTAGTATTGCCGTCAATAAGAAAAACATATTAGGCATTGTAAAATGAACTATGCCAGACATTACAAATATAAACAACATATTAAGTACTCTAACTTAAAGTTAACAGACATATTTGCTATCTAAATATTGCCATTAATTAACAATATTTGTGGTTTCAAAAATAAATAAATACATTTGCATACCAAATGGTGATTTTCTTAATAAACTAAAACAAACGAGGAAGAAGGAAAAAAAAAAAAAAAGAAGAAAAGTAAAAAGGAAGAAAGAAGAAACAGACCCCTTCCCCATCTCCATCCTCTCCTCACCCCCCTCCAACTTCCTATTAATCAGGGTATTCCCTATTTGCAATGGCCATTTCCATATAAATAGAGCCCCTAAATGGAGAGATTATTTGCTTCTGTATTTCTTCAGGAAAGCCAAGAATTATACTTTTCCATTTATAGAAAAATTGTTTAATTTGAGATTCTGAATTTACTGAGGTATCCATTTGTTCCAATATTAATTGATTTTTGAGCTTCTGTATGAATTCCTTCAAACTTGGAACTTTATTGGATTTCCACTATTTCAAAATTAGAAGTCTTCCCGTAATGATTATCAAGTTTAATTGACGGGTATTTTTAAGCAGGGATTCTTCTTGGTCAATGAAGAAGAAAACCTGCTTATCTTTTAAATATATATTACTTTGATTAATTTTATTAATCCAGTTAGTTATTTTGTACCAATTTTTTTTTAATTTTAGTGCAATTCCAAAAACAATGCTCTAGATCTGCATTTATGGTTTTACATTTATTACAGCGTGCCAGTGTTTTATCCCATCTGGCTTTCACCAGGGGTGTAATATAAATTCTATTTATAACTTTCGTATGGGATTCCCTCTGAGGAGGAAATTGTTGTTCTGTCCATAAGATTAAAGCTTTCCTGTATTCTTTCTGGTGTAATCTGCCAGGTATCTGCTAATCTTTGCAGATTATTATGGCCATAGGAAGCAATAATTATTTTATATATAGTTGAAATGCTGTATCTACCTGCCTTAAAAAGAGTTACCACAGGTTCTAATTTATTCCATGCCTCTGCCTCTATATTATTCTGTGAGATTCCTTGTATATAGTGCCTTATTTGTAGGAAGGCAAATAATTCTCTATTTATTACATCAAATTCCTGCTTAATTTTTATAAAGGTTTTACACTCCCTTGACTCTTTATCTATTACTTGTGTAACCATCTTAATTCCTTTCAGCACCCTTTTTTTTTTTTAAATCTTAGATTCTAGGCCTGGGATAAAGTTAGGGTTTCCCTGAATAGGGAGATATTTAGAATAAGACACATTCATGTCTGTCTGAGTATTTTTTGCCATGCCATAATTATCGACTGAATAATAGGGTACCGTCTAATTTTATACGAGCATTTGTCCACAGGAGTGTAAAGAAGTGCACATAAAGAAAATGGATATACTAAGATTTCTTCTAGTGGTAGTACTGCGTAATAGTCTGCTCCCATTAACCAGTCTATGGCTACCTTCCCAAGACAGACTAGATTATAAACCTCTATGTTCGGTAACGCAAGTCCTCCTTCCCTTCTAAATCATGTAAGTTTCTTGTATGATATTGCCCTTCTTTTACCCCAAAAAAATTGTGTACATGCTTGTTTAAATGCATTGAGCTCCTGCTTTTTTATAAGAATTGGTAAATTTTGCATTAAATAGAGCAATTTAGGAAATAACATTTTTATCAAATTAATTTTGCCGGTTAAAGTACGCTTACATTTTGCCCACTTTTCCATGTCATGTTTTATTTTAAGGAAAATTGGAGGGTAGTTAAAATCATACCATTTTTTAAAATTAATCAATAATTTAATGCCCAGATAAACGAAAAAATCTTTTGCCTCTTTGAAAGGGGGGGATTGCAATGAATTCTTATTTTTACTTAACCAATAAATTTCTGATTTTAAGGAATTGACTTTGTAACCTGCAAAGGTCCCAAAGTCTTGTAATATTTGAGTTAAGACTGGTATATTCTTTTTTGTGTTAGATACTAATACTAATAGGTCATCAGCATATAGCAGTGTTGTTATTCTCCTTTTGCCCAACCTGATCCCATCCAGTTCTTTCCTTAACTGTATAGCAAGGGGTTCCAATGCCAAGTTAAACAAATAGGGGGACAATGGGCAACCCTGTCTTGATCCCTTAGGTAAGGGAAAATAATCAGAAAGAGTGTCATTCACAATGACAGCCGCCGTAGATGAGTTATATATTGAACAAATGAATTACAGAAAAGGACCCTCGACTCCATACTTTCTTAGTGCTGTAAACAAATGATCCCATATGGAGTCGAAGGCCTTTTCTGTATTTTGAGACTATTGCTGCGTCTAGTCCTAGTGTAGTGTATTCCTTATCTGATTGGTTTTGAAAAAAATTAAGTATTAACTGGAGTTTACGTAAGTTATGCGAAGAGTTTCTGCCTGGCATAAAGCCTACTTGATCTTTATGAATTAATGAGTCGACAAGGGATTTAAATCTATAAGCAATTATGGACATCAGTATTTTATAGTCGCTATTTAGTAGCGAAATCGGTCTGTAAGAGCTGATCTCTTCTGGATTTTTATTTATTTAAGGATCAAAGCTATAAGAGATGCAGCAAAATACTTTGACCATGGAATATTCTCAATAAAGTATTGATTAAATAAGGATGCTAACAGGGGTGCAATATCTTCAGAAAGGATCTTATACAACTCCGCAGGAAGTTGATCTGGCCCTGCGGCCTTGTTGGCTGTCAATTTTTTAATTGCATTTGTTACCTCTAACACTGTAATATGCAAATTCAGTTCATCTAATCTAGCCCTTTCTAACCTTGGGAGCTGTATTTTTCCCCATAAGTCATTTTTGATTTGCATATTTACTGCAGTCTCTGCATATACTTCCTGAAAATACAAAAATATATCATTTTGAATTTCTTTAATATTGGTAATTCGGCCTGATAGGGTCTTAATGGGTCCAATTGTATCCCTCTTTTTTAATTTGGTTAGATTTGCTAGGAATTTCCCGGCTTTCCCTCCATGTCTAAAGAAGAAGTACCTTTTCCTAAGATCATCTTGTGCTACCTTTTGCGCTAAGAATATTTCTCTTTCCTTTTTAAATTTTTGGTAGGCTGTCCATAATACCCTTGAGGGGTCACTAATGTAAGAATTATATATATTACGCAACTGAGAAGCAAGTTCAATATCTCTAGACATGTATTTACGCTTTTGAACTACCAAGTATGCTTTGATTTTACCCCTTATCACAGCTTTAAAAGTCTCCCATAAAATTTATAATTTGACCTCTGGTGTTGAATTGGTCTGAATAAAGTCTAACCATTTTATTCTTAGCCATGCCTTATATTGGGTATTTGTGGTGAGATATCTGGGGAAGAAAACCCTATTAAAATTGCTTTCTTGTAAACTATTTATTTTAAGATTCAAAGTAATAATAGCGTGGTCTGATATGATTATTTCTTGTATTTCAGACTTCATCTCTAACCTTAAAGGAACAGTCTAGGCCAAAATAAACTTTCATGATTCAGAGAGAGCATGTAATTTTAAACAATTTTCCAATGTACTTTTATCACCAATTTTGCTTTGTTCTCTTGATATTCTTAGTTGAAAGCTTAACCTAGGAGGTTCATATGCTTATTTCTTAGACCTTGAAGCCCACCTCTTTCAGATTGCATTTTAACAGTTTTTCACCACTAGAGGGTGTTAGTTCACGTATTTCATATAGATAACACTGTGCTCGTGCACGAGAAGTTATCTGGAAGCAGGCACTGATTGGCTAGACTGCAAGTCTGTCAAAAGAACTGAAAAAAGGGGCAGTTTGCAGAGGTTTAGATACAAGATAATCACAGAGGTTAAAAGTATATTAATATAACCTTGTTGGTTATGCAAAACTGGGAAATGGGTAATAAATGGATTATCTATCTTTTAAAACAATACAAATTCTGATGTAGACTGTCCCTTTAACATTTTTTCACTTACTAAAAAATAATCTATCCTAGACATTGTACGATGTGAGTGAGACTCACATGAAAATTTCCTCGTATCTGGGTTTTGCACCCGCCAAATGTCTTTAAGATATAATGAATTACAAAAATTCCTAAGTAATTTAACTTCCTGTTTACTATTTCTATTTAATGAGGGTTTTAATCTATCTAATGTAGGATACCTGGCTAGATTAAAATCACCTGCAACAATCAAGTTATCTGAAAATATCAATTTGTACTGTAGATTTGCCCAAAAGACTTTGTCTATTTTATTAGGGCCATATACATTACACAGTGTGAGCTTTGCTCCTGCTATTTCAAGTTGAACAATAAGATAGCTTTCTTCTGGGTCTAAATACTTTCTTAAAGTTTTATATTGAAGTTTTTTTGTGAAACAGGAGTACAACTCCCTTTTTCCTGCTTACACAAGGAGTACCAACCACTTCTCCCACCCAATCATACTTAAGTTTACTTAATTCAGTCTCATTCAGGTGCGTTTCTTGTAGAAAAGCAATGTCAGTTTTGTGTCTTTTTAACTGTGCCAGGATTTTTTTGCGTTTTTGCGGCGATGTAATACCCCCAACATTCCAGGAGACAAAATTAACCATGTGAACCATTTAAAAATATCATCAAGGTTCAAGCCACCTTACCAAATATGTAAAAGTTCTAGGTATTAATGTCAGTGAAGAGAAGCAGGAGGAAGTGGGAGAGAGGAGGAAGAGGAGGAGGGGGAGGGAGAAAAAACCCCCAAAAAAACAAACAAACCCTGTCCCTTAAAAATAAAAGAAATATTGAACAGCATCAAAATCTTTAGCCGAAGCCCATTCCATAGGCAGCTTATTCTCCTAATCCATGTATACATGTCTGTAGTAATTTAAAACAACAGTTTTGTAAATCATCATTTCAAAGTGGGATGGTTTTCACCTTTGTAAATTCCCTGACTTCCTCAGGAGTATTAAGAATCTTATTTTCACCATCTGTTAATATCTTAATTTTGCGGGGTAAATAACCGTGGCTTTTATGCCTGCCTGTATTAGCTTTGTACATAAGGGAGTCATTTCTCTTCGTTTTTGAGATGTCTCGGCTGAGAAGTCTTGAAACATTAACACAGATTTGCCTTCCATTATTAATGGGGCCTTCTGTCTAGAATATTGCATAAGCTTAACCTTGTCCTGAAAATTGAGGAACCTGGCTATAATCGGCCTAGCCTTGATTGTTCCATCTGGTAGTGTTTTTAATGGACCCAGTCGGTGTGCCCTCTCAACTGCTAATGGTAGTACATTAGGTGATATTCCTAGTCTCTGCGGTATTATTAAGGAGATAAGGTTAAGTAGGTCTTGATACTCATTTGTCTCTGGTATACCCAAAAATCTGACATTATTACGTTGTGCACGATCTTCTAAGTCATTTAGCTTATACTGTAAACTTGCTATATGTAAACCTTGATCTTTCACTATTTGCTCCTGTATTATCTTAGCGTCCTCCAAATCAGAGATACGCTGCTCTGCCTCATTTAATCTTAACGTAAACTGTTTAATTTCTACAGTCAGGCTACTTATATCCATTTTGATTTGATCAAACTGAGGTAGCATAAGTTCAGCTATCTGTTTAACTATATCTTGCGGTTCTAGTATAGCAGTATCTGTAATAGTAGCTATTGGAGGGGTGTTCCCTGTGTTGTCAATACTCACTCTATTTTTCCTGTCTCTAATTTTAACTGGCATATTTGGTGATTGAGCTTTATAGTTCGTAATGAATTTCTCCATGTGAATGACAAAAAAATACCAAAAATACAGTGACATAAAAGTAAATCAACGTGGATAAATTTGGTTACACAATGAGTTGTGTTCTTGTGCTAAGTATATTGTCTATTACCAATACCTAAAAGTGTTTTTTTTTTCTTTTTTCCTTCCCTTTTTTTTTGTTTTTTTTGTTATAAGATTGCAATTATCGGAGGTCAACTGACCTTACGTGAAAATTGTGAACAAGTGGTTCCTTTTACAAGAGTGCCCTATATAACTTAACTCATATAACAACAATAAATCAGTCTTAGATTTCTGAGCTTAAATAGACTTAAGGTAACAGTAAAGCAATTTCAATATGTTATAAACAACATTTTACCAATTATCTGATACTAAATTCTACTACTAACTGCTTAAGCAAATGTACCAGTTAAGGTAGTCTATTCAATTATTATGAGTGCTTACTATCAGATTAAGAAGGCCAAGAATAAACATAGTGAATGACTATACAAGGTAAACCATTGCATTTTATCCCAATATTTTGTTGCTTTGCCCCTTTTAAGTTTACTTTCTTTTATAGTTAACTGCTACAGCACATGAAAAAAAGGGGAAAAGAAAAAGGAGTAAATATATAAACACATATAACTTGGAAGGTAGGCACTGTCCTTATTATAGCAAACAAGCTAACGATGTTATATGGCCAGCAAGTTCATCCAGCTGTCTTCCAGAGAAAAAAGGAACAAAAAAACGTATATATGCCTTGCACACAGGGAGTAAATTGCCAGCTAAGGCGGATTATCCCTTATTATTAGATTCTCTGCTGCTGGCTGCTTCAACGCAAATAAGTCTCCTAGAAACCGACTTTATATGTTTTGCAATGATGTTTCAAACCCCTAGGACATTGGTAGATTAGTAACCCAGGAAAGTTCACTGAAACAATGCAGGAGACAGTGCAGTTCACAAGCCATGTCCCAAAGTAAGGGATAGAAAGTGTTATATGTGAGAATAAATTTAGACTAGACTTAGGGCACCTCTTTTTTTTTTTATTATGTCTCTCTTTTATGCTGGAAGCCTTCCATGGCAATACTGGCAAAGACAATACCTGGTCAGTAGATCGTGTGCGTAGATTACATGTGCTTCATGGGTTCAATGTGAGCTATGCTCACCTCACCTTCCATTGGGACACTGAAGATTTTTCTTACACTGCCTTCAGCTGCGCTGTGGGAACCATCATGGATCTTAGATAATGTTTGCTAAGATCATCAACATCAGGGCAGAAAATAAGATGTCTCCACTTCTGTTGTGAAGTAATAGACTGACGATTTCTCCCTGAGTAAAATAGTACTCACTGGCACCATTTTAAAATAAAAAAAACTTCTTGATTGAAGAATCTAAACTAACACCTCACTTTACCTCTTCCTACTACTAACACAGGCAAAGAGAATGACTGGGGGTGGAGGGAAGGGAAGAGCTATATATACAGCTCTGCTGTGGTGCTCTTTGCCACTTCCTGCTGGCAGGAGGTTAATATCCCATAAGTAAGGATGAAATCCGTGGACTCGTCATATCTTGTAGAAGAAAAATTGACTTGAAACCCATATTCAATCCTCCCCCACTTCTGTTGATTACACAGGATGGGTCACAAAGTCACTTAAAAAGAAATGTTGTCAAAAGTTATTTTGAGGAAGAGCAGAAGTTTATAGCTTGATATAGGATAGGACCATTGAACCATTTCAAAGAAAAGACAGATTGTTTTAAAAGAAAGTCATCTGTATATTCTATGTATTCCACATCTGAGAACAAAGGATTGTTTCCAAAAGATATCCCGCTGAGGTGTGAAGTTAAAATCCCTTTCTACTCTGAAACCATCTATATTTTTTAAATTATATATATATATATATATATATATATATATATATATATATATATATATATATATATATATATATATATATATATATATATATATATATATATATAGGAAGCATAGAATGTTTTAGGATTTAAAATGAGCATTCTAACAATTGTCTCCTTCATTTCAGGCATCTAAGAAGTATACGTATAATTGATAATGATATCCTGTGTATTTTATCCTCTCAAAGAGAGATATACAGATATGAAATATTAATCTGTATGGGATAATAATCCAATGTAGATAAAATTGTGTGAGAACCACATATATCTATGTATGTGATGTTGAGCGGATGGCTGAAGAAGGAAATTGCTAGACATGTGCGATTCGTTTCTGATTTATTCGGAAATTCTGAAAATTCGGAGATTCGGATCGATTCGAATTTCCGAATTAAAATACTTCCGAATCTACCGAATGAATCCGAAATAGCTGCCGTATCTCCGAATAAATCCGAATTAGCTCGGTAAAATTCGGCATTCCCCCCATAGGAAACAATGGGGCAGTTTCGGCTGAAAAAAAACCTAACACCGCAGCCCCATTGTTTCCTATGGGGAAACACTAAGT
The DNA here is from genome assembly GCF_027579735.1 of Bombina bombina. Taxonomy (NCBI): domain Eukaryota; kingdom Metazoa; phylum Chordata; class Amphibia; order Anura; family Bombinatoridae; genus Bombina; species Bombina bombina. The sequence continues at coordinate 116,040,016 of NC_069503.1, forward strand.
CTGCACCTAACACCCTAACATGTACCCCGAGTCTCTAAACACCCCTAATCTAACACTTATTAACCCCTAATCTGCCGCCCCCGCTATCGCTGACACCTGCATTATCTTATTAACCCCTAATCTGCCGCTCCGGACACCGCCGCCACCTACGTTATCCCTATGTACCCCTAATCTGCTGCCCCTAACACCGCCGGTCCCCTATATTATATTTATTAACCCCTAATCTGCCCCCCCCCCAACGTCGCCGCAACCTAACTACAAGTATTAACCCCTAATCTGCTGACCGGATATCGCCGCCACTATAATAAATGTATTAACCCCTAAACCGCCGCACTCCCGCCTCGCAAACACTATAATAAATTTCATTAACCCCTAATCTGCCCCCCCAACATTGCCGCAATCTAACTACAAGTATTAACCCCTAATCTGCCGACCGGACATTAACTATTTAATAACTATTGTACCTAGTTAAAATAAATACAAAGTTGCCTGTAAAATAAATATAAATCCTAAAATAGCTACAATGTAACTATTAGTTATATTGTAGCTATATTAGGGTTTATTTTACAGGTAAGTACTTAGTTTTTTTAAATAGGATTAATTTATTTAATTATAGTAAATTTATTTTGTTTTATTTAAATTATATTTAAATTAGGGGGTGTTAGGGTTAGGGTTAGACTTAGGGTTAGGGGTTAATAACTTTATTATAGTAGCGGCGACGTTGGGGGCGGGAGATTAGGGGGTTAATAATTGTAGGTAGGTGGCGGCGATGTTAGGGAGGGCAGATTAGGGGTTAATAAAATTTATTAGTGTTTGCGAGGCGGGAGTGCGGCAGTTTAGGGGTTAATACATTTATTATAGTGGCGGCGATGTCCGGTCGGCAGATTAGGGGTTAATACTTGTAGTTAGGTTGCGGCAACGTTGGGGGGGGGGGGGGCAGATTAGGGGTTAATAACTATAATGTAGGGGTCGGCGATGTTAGGGACAGCAGATTAGGGGTTAATAGCTATAATGTAGGTGGCGGCGATGTCCGGTCGGCAGATTAGGGGTTAATACTTGTAGTTAGATTGCGGCAACGTTGGGGGGCAGATTATGGGTTAATAACTATAATGTAGGGGTCAGCGATGTTAGGGACAGCAGATTAGGGGTTAATAGCTATAATGTAGGTGGCGGCGATGTCCGGTCGGCAGATTAGGGGTTAATACTTGTAGTTAGATTGCGGCGACGTTGGGGGGGGGCAGATCAGGGGTTAATAACTATAATGTAGGGGTCGGCGATGTTAGGGACAGCAGATTAGGGGTTAATAGCTATAATGTAGGTGGCGGCGATGTCCAGTCGGCAGAATATTGGTTAAATAATTTTATTATAGGGTTTGCGATGTGGGGGGGCCTCGGTTTAGTGGTTCATAGGTAGTTTATGGGTGTTAGTGTACTTTGTAGCACTCAGTAGTTAAGAGCTTTATATTCCGGTGTTAGCCCATAAAGCTCTTAACTACTGACTTTATTCGGTAGATTCGGATGGCCGTGTATTACACTAGTATTTACACCCAATATACAGTACATATAATACTAGTCTAATACACAGCATATCCCACCTAAAACATACCGAATTTCGGAACCGAATTCAGCCGAATCCGAATAAATCCAAAACGAATTCATTCGAATCCGAATAAATCCGAAACAAATTCATTCAAATTTTGCAGAATTCGAATCGATACGAAATTCGAAAAGTCTGAATCGATCCGAACCGAAAACGAACCGAATTTTTTAGCCATGCACATGTCTAGAAATTGAATCCAGGATGAAGAAATTATGATTTTATGTTGTTTAATAAAAGATATGGTTTTAAACACATTTTATATATTATAAGTGGAATAAATTCACGTGTGGTCTTAAAATAAACAGAATAAATAATGTGACATAGTACAGTACATTTGAACATGTAACTTATAAATATAAAGAAATTATAACATTTTATATTACACATTTTAAAGAAATGCTTTTAAATGTTAGAAATTATTAAATAAAACTGTTTGTTTGTCTGTTGCCCCGGATGGCCAAGATCCAGTATGACAGCCAGAAGGCCTTTGGCTGTTAAAAATGAAATTTCCCAGGGCTAATCCGATAAGATCTCCCAGATATCCAATGAGAAGGGACAAGCTAGAAGGGCCAATCCGAGACAAGCTTCCGTTGTGCATTTCCAATTTCACAAATGATTGAAACATATATAAGCTTAATGCAAGCTAGGAGAAGGGCACATGCTGCTGAGCTAACTTGTAACTGGAAATTGGCTGCGTTTGAAATACCGTTACTATAAGCAAAGATGGGCTACCTTTTTCCTTATTCATTGCAAAAACATAATTTATGCTTACCTGATAAATTCCTTTCTTCTGTTGTGCGATCAGTCCACGGGTCATCATTACTTCTGGGATATAACTCCTCCCCAACAGGAAATGCAAGAGGATTCACCCAGCAGAGCTGATATAGCTCCTCCCCTCTACGTCAGTCCCAGTCATTCGACCAAGAATCAACGAGAAAGGAGTAACCAAGGGTGAAGTGGTGACTGGAGTATAATTTAAAAGATATTTACCTGCCTTAAAAAACAGGGCGGGCCGTGGACTGATCGCACAACAGAAGAAAGGAATTTATCAGGTAAGCATAAATTATGTTTTCTTCTGTTATGTGCGATCAGTCCACGGGTCATCATTACTTCTGGGATACCAATACCAAAGCAAAAGTACACGGATGACGGGAGGGATAGGCAGGCTCATTATACAGAAGGAACCACTGCCTGAAGAACCTTTCTCCCAAAAATAGCCTCCGAAGAAGCAAAAGTGTCAAATTTGTAAAATTTGGAAAAAGTATGAAGCGAAGACCAAGTTGCAGCCTTGCAAATCTGTTCAACAGAGGCCTCATTCTTAAAGGCCCAAGTGGAAGCCACAGCTCTAGTGGAATGAGCTGTAATTCTTTCAGGAGGCTGCTGTCCAGCAGTCTCATAGGCTAAACGTATTATGCTACGAAGCCAAAAAGAGAGAGAGGTAGCAGAAGCTTTTTGACCTCTCCTCTGTCCAGAATAAACGACAAACAGGGAAGAAGTTTGGCGAAAATTTTTAGTTGCCTGCAAGTAGAACTTGAGGGCACGAACTACATCCAGATTGTGTAGAAGACGTTCCTTCTTTGAAGAAGGATTTGGACACAAGGATGGAACAACAATCTCTTGATTGATATTCCTGTTAGTAACTACCTTAGGTAAGAACCCAGGTTTAGTACGCAGAACTACCTTATCTGTGTGAAAAATCAGATAAGGAGAATCACAATGTAATGCTGATAACTCAGAGACTCTTCGAGCCGAGGAAATAGCCATTAAAAACAGAACTTTCCAAGATAAAAATTTTATATCAATGGAATGAAGGGGTTCAAATGGAACACCTTGTAAAACGTTAAGAACTAAGTTTAAACTCCATGGCGGAGCAACGGCTTTAAACACAGGCTTGATCCTAGCTAAAGCTTGACAAAAAGCCTGGACGTCTGGATTTTCTGACAGACGCCTGTGTAACAAGATGGACAGAGCTGAAATCTGTCCCTTTAATGAACTAGCCGATAAACCCTTTTCTAAACCTTCTTGTAGAAAAGACAATATCCTAGGGATCCTAACCTTACTCCAGGAGTAACGTTTGGATTCGCACCAGTATAGGTATTTGCGCCATATTTTATGGTAAATCTTTCTGGTAACAGGCTTCCTAGCCTGAATCAGGGTATCAATAACCGACTCAGAAAAACCACGCTTTGATAAAATCAAGCGTTCAATTTCCAAGCAGTCAGTTTCAGAGAAGTTAGATTTTGATGTTTGAATGGACCCTGTATCAGAAGGTCCTGTCTTAGAGGAAGAGACCAAGGTGGACAGGATGACATGTCCACTAGATCTGCATACCAAGTCCTGCGTGGCCATGCAGGCGCTATTAGAATCACAGATGCTCTCTCTTGTTTGATTTTCGCAATCAATCGAGGAAGCAGCGGGAAGGGTGGAAACACATAAGCCATCCCGAAGTTCCAAGGTGCTGTCAAAGCATCTATCAGAACCGCTCCCGGATCCCTGGATCTGGACCCGTAGTGAGGAAGTTTGGCGTTCTGGCGAGACGCCATGAGATCTATCTCTGGTTTGCCCCAACGTCGAAGTATTTGGGCAAAAATTTCCGGATGAAGTTCCCACTCTCCCGGATGAAAAGTCTGGCGACTCAAGAAATCCGCCTCCCAGTTCTCCACTCCCGGGATGTGGATTGCTGACAGATGGCAAGAGTGAGACTCTGCCCAGCGAATTATCTTTGATACTTCCATCATTGCTAGGGAGCTTCTTGTCCCTCCCTGATGGTTGATGTAAGCTACAGTCGTGATATTGTCCGACTGAAACCTGATGAACCCCTGAGTTGTTAATTGGGGCCAAGCTAGAAGGGCATTGAGAACTGCCCTCAATTCCAGAATGTTTATTGGAAGGAGACTCTCCTCCTGATTCCATAATCCCTGAGTCTTCAGAGAATTCCAGACAGCGCCCCAACCTAGCAGGCTGGCGTCTGTTGTTACGATTGTCCAGTCTGGCCTGCTGAATGGCATCCCCCTGGACAGGTGTGGTCGATAAAGCCACCATAGAAGAGAATTTCTGGTCTCTTGATTCAGATTCAGGGTAGGGGACAAATCTGAGTAATCCCCATTCCACTGACTTAGCATGCACAATTGCAGCGGTCTGAGGTGTAGGCGTGCAAAAGGAACTATGTCCATTGCCGCTACCATTAAGCCGATCACCTCCATGCATTGAGCCACTGACGGGTGTTGAATGGAATGAAGGACACGGCATGCATCCTGAAGCCTTGTTAACCTGTCTTCTGTCAGGTAAATCTTCATTTCTACAGAATCTATAAGAGTCCCCAAGAATGGAACTCTTGTGAGAGGAAAAAGAGAACTTTTCTTTTCGTTCACTTTCCATCCATGCGACCTTAGAAATGCCAGAACTAACTCTGTATGAGACTTGGCAGTTTGAAAGCTTGAAGCTTGTATTAGAATGTCGTCTAGGTACGGAGCTACCGAAATCCCTCGCGGTCTTAGTACCGCCAGAAGGGCACCCAGAACCTTTGTGAAGATTCTTGGGGCCGTAGCCAATCCGAATGGAAGAGCTACAAACTGGTAGTGCCTGTCTAGGAAGGCAAACCGTAGATACCGTTGATGATCTTTGTGAATCGGTATGTGAAGGTAAGCATCTTTTAAATCCACTGTGGTCATGTACTGACCCTTTTGGATCATAGGTAAGATTGTCCGAATAGTTTCCATTTTGAACGATGGAACTCTTAGGAATTTGTTTAGAATCTTTAAATCTAAGATTGGCCTGAAAGTTCCCTCTTTTTTGGGAACCACAAACAGGTTTGAGTAGAACCCTTGTCCTTGTTCCGACCGCGGAACTGGATGGATCACTCCCATTAATAACAGATCTTGTACACAGCGTAGAAACGCTTCTTTCTTTATCTGGTTTGTTGACAACCTTGACAGATGAAATCTCCCTTTTGGGGGAGATAATTTGAAGTCTAGAAGGTATCCCTGAGATATGATCTCCAGCGCCCAGGGATCCTGAACATCTCTTGCCCAGGCTTGAGCGAAGAGAGAAAGTCTGCCCCCCACTAGATCCGGTCCCGGATCGGGGGCTCTCGGTTCATGCTGTTTTTGGGGCAGCAGCAGGTTTCCTGGCCTGTTTGCCCTTATTCCAGGACTGGTTAGGTTTCCAGCCTTGCCTGTAACGAGCAACAGCTCCTTCCTGTTTTGGTGCAGTGGAGGTTGACGCTGCTCCAGTTTTGAAATTCCGAAAGGGACGAAAATTAGACTGTCTAGCCTTAGCTTTGGCTTTGTCTTGAGGTAGGGCGTGGCCCTTACCTCCTGTAATGTCAGCGATAATTTCTTTCAAACCGGGCCCAAATAAAGACTGCCCCTTGAAAGGTATATTAAGTAATTTGGACTTAGAAGTAACATCAGCTGACCAGGATTTTAGCCACAGTGCTCTACGTGCCTGTATGGCGAATCCAGAGTTCTTAGCCGTAAGTTTGGTTAAATGTACTACGGCCTCCGAAATGAATGAATTGGCTAGTTTAAGGACTCTAAGCCTGTCCATAATATCGTCTAGCGTAGATGAACTAAGGTTCTCTTCCAGAGACTCAATCCAAAATGCTGCCGCAGCCGTAATCGGCGCGATACATGCAAGGGGTTGTAATATAAAACCTTGTTGAACAAACATTTTCTTAAGGTAACCCTCTAATTTTTTATCCATTGGATCTGAAAAAGCACAGCTATCCTCCACCGGGATAGTGGTACGCTTAGCTAAAGTAGAAACTGCTCCCTCCACCTTAGGGACCGTTTGCCATAAGTCCCGAGTAGTGGCGTCTATTGGAAACATCTTTCTAAATATTGGAGGGGGTGAGAACGGCACACCGGGTCTATCCCACTCCTTAGTAACAATTTCAGTTAATCTCTTAGGTATAGGAAAAAACGTCAGTACTCGCCGGTACCGCAAAGTATTTATCCAACCTACACAGTTTCTCTGGTATTGCAATGGTGTTACAATCATTGAGAGCTGCTAAGACCTCCCCTAGTAATGCACGGAGGTTCTCCAATTTAAATTTAAAATTTGAAATATCTGAATCCAATCTGTTTGGATCAGAACCGTCACCCACAGAATGAAGCTCTCCGTCCTCATGCTCTGCAAGCTGTGACGCAGTATCAGACATGGCCCTAGTATTGTCAGCGCACTCTGTTCTCACCCCAGAGTGATCACGCTTGCCTCTTATTTCTGGTAATTTAGACAAAACTTCAGTCATAACAGTAGCCATATCATGTAATGTTATCTGTAATGGCCGCCCAGATGTATTAGGCGCCATAATATCACGCACCTCCCGGGCGGGAGATGCAGGTACTGCCGCGTGAGGCGAGTTAGTCGGCATAACTCTCCCCTCGCAGTTTGGTGAAATTTGTTCACATTGTACAGATTGACTTTTATTTAAAGTAGCATCAATACAGTTAGTACATAAATTTCTATTGGGCTCCACCTTGGCATAGGAACAAATGACACAGATATTTTCCTCTGAGTCAGACATGTTTAACACACTAGCAATAACTTGCAACCTGGTTATAATCTTTTTTAGCAAAAACGTACTGTGCCTCAAAGAGGTACTTAAACGATTAAATGACAGTTGAGATAATGAACTGAAAAAACAGTTAAAGCATCAAGTTTAAAATAACACAACTTTTAGCAAAGGTTTGTTCCCATTAGTAAATAACTAAATTTGACATAAAAAATTACAGAGTAACGTTTTTATTCACAGTCAATAAAAATTCTCACAGCTCTGCTGAGAGAATGTACCTCCCTTCAAAGAAGTTTGAAGACCCCTGAGATCTGTCAGTGAACCGGATCATGCAGGAAATATAATAGTAGCTGACTGGAATTTTTTTGATGCGTAGCAAAAGAGCGCCAAAAACGGCCCCTCCCTCTCACACACAACAGTGAGGAGAAACGAAACTGTCACAATTTAAAGCAGACAATTGCCAAGTGGAAAATAATGCCCAAACATTTATTTACTCAGTACCTCAGCAATGTAAACGATTCTACATTCCAGTAAAAACGTTTAACATGACAATATTTATTAAAAGGATTAGTAACCTTTAACAGAGTAGTTCCGGTGAAAAACCATTCCCAGAATACTGAAGTGTATACATACATGTCATTATAATGGTATAGCAGGATTTTTTCATCAATTCCATTCAGAAAATAAAAACTGCTACATACCTCAATGCAGATTCATCTGCCCGCTGTCCCCTGATCTGAAGTCTTTACCTCCCTCAGATGGCCGAGAACAGCAATATGATCTTAACTACTCCGGTTAAAATCATAGTAGAAAACTCTGGTAGATTCTTCTTCAAACTCTGCCAGAGAAGTAATAACACGCTCCGGTGCTATTGTAAAATAACAAACTTTTGATTGAAGTCATAAAAACTAAGTATAATCACCATAGTCCTCTCACACATCCTATCTAGTCGTTGGGTGCAAGAGAATGACTGGGACTGACGTAGAGGGGAGGAGCTATATCAGCTCTGCTGGGTGAATCCTCTTGCATTTCCTGTTGGGGAGGAGTTATATCCCAGAAGTAATGATGACCCGTGGACTGATCGCACATAACAGAAGAAATACGCTTATTTGTATTCCTAGGTGAAACAAGAACATTTTTGAAAATTGGATATCGATTTGTTTATTTTTGGTAAAGTATAAAAGGTTGCTAATTACAGGTAAATGTCTAAAACAAAATATATGCATAGTTACTGAAGTTAAATTACAACTGATAGATTTAAAGAGCATATTTATATTTTAGAATTAAATTCATAGTCCTGAATAGTTTTAAGCTTGCCTTTTTGTATGCAAAATATTTAAAACAAACATCCATTGTTGCTGTAGGTAGCAGACAAAGGAATAAATTGTGTTTTAAAACTAATATTTCATAGCCTGTGTATTTTAAATTAATCCTTAATGCTAAGTAATTTATCTTTGCAAATATATATATATATATATATATATCATGGGTTGGCCAAAGAAAAAGCCTCAGGAATGTAATCCTGAATAAAAGACAGGGAAATTCAGCACTCTTTTTTTATTTGATAACAGCTCGTCTCACTCTAATAAGTAAAAATAGCAAGGTTTGGATGAGGATGGCGCTCCCCCCTCCACTCCAAGAAAGGCACACACAGACTTAAGATTGTAAATTAATAAGTTTTAATATAATTATATGCAAGTGAAATACATAAACCTAATGAAAATTAATTAAACAGAACTGAAAATAATAAACAAAGCAAATGAACCTGACCGGTCAGGGGTACATGCATAGGTCACTAGTAAAACATCAACAAAAACAGAATTTATGTTTACCTGATAAATTACTTTCTCCAACGGTGTGTCCGGTCCACGGCGTCATCCTTACTTGTGGGATATTCTCCTCCCCAACAGGAAATGGCAAAGAGCCCAGCAAAGCTGGTCACATGATCCCTCCTAGGCTCCGCCTACCCCAGTCATTCGACCGACGTTAAGGAGGAATATTTGCATAGGAGAAACCATATGTTACCGTGGTGACTGTAGTTAAAGAAAATAAATTATCAGACCTGATTAAAAAAACCAGGGCGGGCCGTGGACCGGACACACCGTTGGAGAAAGTAATTTATCAGGTAAACATAAATTCTGTTTTCTCCAACATAGGTGTGTCCGGTCCACGGCGTCATCCTTACTTGTGGGAACCAATACCAAAGCTTTAGGACACGGATGAAGGGAGGGAGCAAATCAGGTCACCTAAATGGAAGGCACCACGGCTTGCAAAACCTTTCTCCCAAAAATAGCCTCAGAAGAAGCAAAAGTATCAAATTTGTAAAATTTAGAAAAAGTGTGCAGTGAAGACCAAGTCACTGCCTTACATATCTGATCAACAGAAGCCTCGTTCTTGAAGGCCCATGTGGAAGCCACAGCCCTAGTGGAGTGAGCTGTGATTCTTTCAGGAGGCTGCCGTCCGGCAGTCTCATAAGCCAATCGGATAATGCTTTTAATCCAGAAGGAGAGAGAGGTAGAAGTTGCTTTTTGACCTCTCCGTTTACCAGAATAAACAACAAACAAAGACAAAGTTTGTCTGAAATCCTTAGTAGCTGCTAAGTAAAATTTGAGAGCACGAACTACATCCAAGTTGTGCAACAAACGTTCCTTCTTTGAAACTGGATTAGGACACAAAGAAGGCACAACTATCTCCTGGTTAATGTTTTTGTTAGAAACAACTTTTGGAAGAAAACCAGGTTTAGTACGCAAAACCACCTTATCTGCATGGAACACCAGATAAGGAGAAGAACACTGCAGAGCAGATAATTCTGAAACTCTTCTAGCAGAAGAAATTGCAACCAAAAACAAAACTTTCCAAGATAATAACTTAATATCAACGGAATGTAAGGGTTCAAACGGAACCCCCTAAAGAACTGAAAGAACTAGGTTGAGACTCCAAGGAGGAGTCAAAATTTTGTAAACAGGCTTGATTCTAACCAGAGCCTGAACAAAGACTAGAACATCTGGCACAGCTGCCAGCTTTTTGTGAAGTAACACAGACAAGGCAGAAATCTGTCCCATCAAGGAACTTGCAGATAATCCTTTTTCCAATCCTTCTCGAAGGAAGGATAGACTCTTAGGAATCTTAACCTTGTCCCAAGGGAATCCTGCAGATTCACACCAACAGATATACCAAATTATGTGGTAATTTTTCTGGTTACAGGCTTTCAGGCCTGAACAAGAGTATTAATAACAGAATCTGAGAACCCTCGCTTTGATAAGATCAAGCGTTCAATCTCCAAGCAGTCAGCTGGAGTGGGTCGAACGGACCTAGAACAAGAAGGTCTCGTCTCAAAGGTAGCTTCCATGGTGGAGCCGATGACATATTCACCAGATCTGCATACCAAGTCCTGCGTGGCCACGCAGGAGCTATCAAAATCACCGACGCCCTCTCCTGATTGATCCTGGCTACCAGCCTGGGGATGAGAGGAAACGGCGGGAACACATAAGCTAGTTTGAAGGTCCAAGGTGCTACTAGTGCATCCACTAGAGCCGCCTTGGGATCCCTGGATCTGTACCCGTAGTAAGGAACTCTGAAGTTCTGACGAGAGGCCATCAGATCCATGTCTGGAATGCCCCACGGTTGAGTGACTTGGGCAAAGATTTCCGGATGGAGTTCCCACTCCCCCGGATGCAATGTCTGACGACTCAGAAAATCCGCTTCCCAATTTTCCACTCCTGGGATGTGGATAGCAGACAGGTGGCAGGAGTGAGACTCCGCCCATAGAATGATTTTGGTCACTTCTTCCATCGCTAGGGAACTCCTTGTTCCCCCCTGATGGTTGATGTATGAACTTGGCCCTCGCTAGCTGAGGCCAAGCTTTGAGAGCATTGAATATCGCTCTCAGTTCCAGAATATTTATCGGTAGAAGAGATTCTACCCGAGACCAAAGACCCTGAGCTTTCAGGGATCCCCAGACCGCGCCCCAGCCCATCAGACTGGCGTCGGTCGTGACAATGACCCACTCTGGTCTGCGGAAGGTCATCCCTTGTGACAGGTTGTCCAGGGACAGCCACCAACGGAATGAGTCTCTGGTCCTCTGATTTACTTGTATCTTTGGAGACAAGTCTGAATAGTCCCCATTCCACTGACTGAGCATGAACAGTTGTAATGGTCTTAGATGAATGCGCACAAAAGGAACTATGTCCATTGCCGCTACCATCAAACCTATCACTTCCATGCACTGCGCTATGGAAGGAAGAGGAACGGAATGAAGTATCCGACAAGAGTCTAGAAGTTTTGTTTTTCTGGCTTCTGTCAGAAAAATCCTCATTTCTAAGGAGTCTATTATAGTTCCCAAGAAGGGAACCCTCGTTGACGGAGATAGAGAACTCTTTTCCACGTTCACTTTCCATCCGTGAGATCTGAGAAAGGCCAGGACAATGTCCGTGTGAGCCTTTACTTGAGGAAGGGACGACGCTCGAATCAGAATGTCGTCCAAGTAAGGTACTACAGCAATGCCCCTTGGTCTTAGCACCGCCAGAAGGGACCCTAGTACCTATGAGAAAATCCTAGGAGCAGTGGCTAATCCGAAAGAAAACGCCACGAACTGGAAATGCTTGTCCAGGAATTCAAACCTTAGGAACCGATGATGTTCCTTGTGGATAGGAATATGTAGATACGCATCCTTGAAATCCACCTTGGTCATGAATTGACCTTCCTGGATGGAAGGAAGGAGTGTTCGAATGGTTTCCATCTTGAACGATGGAACCTTGAGAAACTTGTTCAAGATCTTGAGATCTAAGATTGGTCTGAACGTTCCCTCTTTTTTGGGAACTATGAACAGATTGGAGTAGAACCCCATCCCTTGTTCTCCTAATGGAACAGGATGAATCACTCCCATTTTTAGCAGGTCTTCTACCCAATGTAAGAATGCCTGTCTTCTTATGTGATCTGAAGACAACTGAGACCTGTGGAACCTCCCCCTTGGAGGAAGCCCCTTGAACTCCAGAGAATAACCTTGGGAGACTATTTCTAGCGCCCAAGGATCCAGAACATCTCTTGCCCCAGCCTGAGCGAAGAGAGAGAGTCTGCCCCCCACCAGATCCGGTCCCGGATCGGGGGCCCGCATTTCATGCTGTCTTGGTAGCAGTGGCAGGTTTCCTGGCCTGCTTTCCTTTGTTCCAGCCTTGCATAGGTCTCCAGGCTGGATTGGCTTGAGAAGTATTACCTTCCTGCTTAGAGGACGTAGCCCTTGGGGCTGATCCGTTTCTGCGAAAGGGACGAAACTTAGGATTATTTTTGGTCTTGAAAAGACCTATCCTGAGGAAGGGCGTGGCCCTTGCCCCCAGTGATATCAGAGATAATCTCTTTCAAGTCAGGGCCAAAGAGTGTTTTCCCCTTGAAAGGAATGTCAAGCAATTTGTTCTTGGAAGACGCATCCGCTGCCCAAGATTTTAACCAAAGCGCTCTGCGCCACAATAGCAAACCCAGAATTTTTTCGCCGCTAACCTAGCCAATTGCAAGGTGGCGTCTAGGGTGAAAGAATTAGCCAATTTAAGAGCACGAATTCTGTCCATAATCTCCTCATAAGAAGAAGAATTACTAATAATCGCCTTTCCTAGCTCATCAAACTAGAAACACGCGGCTGCAGTGACAGGGACAATGCATGCAAATGGTTGTAGAAGGGAACCTTGCTGAACAAACATCTTTAGCAGACCTTCTAATTTTTTATCCATAGGATCTTGGAAAGCACAACTATCTTCTATGGGTATAGTGGCGCGCTTGTGTAGAGTAGAAACCGCCCCCTCGACCTTGGGGACTGTCTGCCATCAGTCCTTTCTGGGGTCGACTATAGGAAAACAATTTTATAAATATGGGGGGAGGTACTAAAGGTATACCGGGCCTGTCCCATTCTTTACTAACAATGTACGCCACCCGCTTGGATATAGGAAAAGCTTCGGGGGGCCCCGGGGCCTCTAAGAACTTTTCCATTTTACATAGTGGTTCTGGAATGACCAGATAATCACAATCATCCAAATTGGATAACACCTCCTTAAGCAGAGCGCGGAGATGTTCCAACTTAAATTTAAAAGTAATCACATCAGGTTCAGCTTATTGAGAAATGTTTCCTGAATCTGAAATTTCTCCCTCAGACAAAACCTCCCTGGCCCCCTCAGACTGGTGTAGGGGCCCTTCAGAAACCATATCATCAGCGTTCTCATGCTCTACAGAATTTTCTAAAACAGAGCAGTCGCGCTTTCACTGATAAGTGGGCATATTGGCTAAAATGTTTTTGATAGAATTATCCATTACAGCCGTTAAATGTTGCATAGTAAGGAGTATTGGCGCACTAGATGTACTAGGGGCCTCCTGTATGGGCAAGACTGGTGTAGACGGAGGGGATGATGCAGTACCATGCTTACTCCCCTCACTTGAGGAATCATCTTGGGCATCATTTATACTAAATTTTTTTATGACATAAAATACATATAGTTAAATGAGAAGGAACCTTGGTTTCCCCGCAGTCAGAACACAATCTATCTGGTAGTTCAGACATTGTAAACAGGCATAAACTTGATAACAAAGCACAAAAAACGTTTTAAAATAAAACCGTTACTGTCACTTTAAATTTTAAACTAAACACACTTTATTACTGCAATTGCGAAAAAGTATGAAGGAATTGTTCAAAATTCACCAAAATTTCACCACAGTGTCTTAAAGCCTTAAAAGTATTGCACACCAAATTTGGAAGCTTTAACCCTTAAAATAACGGAACCGGAGCCGTTTTTATATTTAACCCCTTTACAGTCCCTGGAATCTGCTTTGCTGAGACCCAACCAAGCCCAAAGGGGAATACGATACCAAATGATGCCTTCAGAAAGACTTTTCTATGTATCAGAGCTCCACACACATGCAGCTGCATGCCATGCTGTCCTCAAAAACAAGTGCGCCATACCGGCGCGAAAATGAGGCTCTGACTATGATTAGGGAAAGCCCCTAAAGAATAAGGTGTCAAAAACAGTGCCTGCCGATATAATCATATCAAAATACCCAGAATAAATGATTCCTCAAGGCTAAATATGTGTTAATAATGAATCGATTTAGCCCAGAAAAAGTCTACAGTCTTAATAAGCCCTTGTGAAGCCCTTATTTACTATCTTAATAAACATGGCTTACCGGATCCCATAGGGAAAATGACAGCTTCCAGCATTACATCGTCTTGTTAGAATGTGTCATACCTCAAGCAGTAAGAGACTGCACACTGTTCCCCCAACTGAAGTTAATTGCTCTCAACAGTCCTGTGTGGAACAGCCATGGATTTTAGTTACGGTGCTAAAATCATTTTCCTCATACAAACAGAAATCTTCATCTCTTTTCTGTTTCTGAGTAAATAGTACATACCAGCACTATTTTAAAATAACAAACTCTTGATTGAATAATAAAAACTACAGTTAAACACTAAAAAACTCTAAGCCATCTCCGTGGAGATGTTGCCTGTACAACGGCAAAGAGAATGACTGGGGTAGGCGGAGCCTAGGAGGGATCATGTGACCAGCTTTGCTGGGCTCTTTGCCATTTCCTGTTGGGGAGGAGAATATCCCACAAGTAAGGATGACGCCGTGGACCGGACACACCTATGTTGGAGAAATCATATATAGTAGACCATATTCAAGGTCTAGGCCTAGATGGGCCCTGTCATTAGCTCCGCTCGTGAGCGTAATAATTAGAGCTAAATCCTTAATAGAAACTTGTCAGGGTTTCAAAAAGGCCAAAAAGTTGAATATTAATATCTCTTAGCAAGCCTGGATGAAGGATATGTGAGTGTGCAAGCTCAGTTATATATACAGCGTTTCAAACTTATACCTCATAAGTCCACTTCAGTCACGCTACACCCGGCTGCACACAGCACCCCTGTGAGGGGGAGTGACGCTGGGCAGGTTTTCAAAGGGGATCTAAGCAGACTATAAAGTGGATCAAATGGATATGTACAGCGTATTATGCATACATGGAATATAACACATCAATAACCACTCTTGATGAACTAACATGTATGGCACTGCTTCAGGCCCCACCATAGACTGTTAGGCAAGCGTGTGAAAGGTCATGCAGGTTGTTGGTTAAAGCATTAACTGTTGTTAGAGCAAGTTCATCATGCAGTCAGGTTAGTTAATGCGGCCCAGAACTTCGCCAGTCCCATACATTCACTGTAAAAGCTTCCAAGTATCAGAGGTAGTCAGCATGTATAATATGTCAGATATAGATAATGCAGATGACGTCACTTATACAAAGTACCATCGGCAACATCAACCGAGATTGACAGTCTATAGTTAGCAAGAAGGTCTTATGCCCGCATATTCTTTATCCAATACAGAAGCTGGCAGAATAAGTATTGACATTTAGGACAACAGTTTTTATACGACCTGTCTGTGCGTTTTCCTCAATTCCTTCAGCACCAGGTAATTTCAGTGTAGGCTTACGCTATACATAGAGACAGCGCGGCGTCTTTGCAAGAGATTTCAATTGACAGCGGCAAGTGCATGCATCATGTGACCGGCCAGGATAGCCAATGCCTACGCGCGTTTCACCCGCTCGTCTTCACTTCAGACCGGGCTTCGTCAGGGCGGTATTCTGGTTGCGTCAATGCGTCCTCCTTTATAGTAGTCACAAGTTCGCCTCTGCTGGTGGGTGAAATTATTGCATGCATTACCCAAGCAGCTCTTCCAGTGAGGTTTTCCAGACCACTTGGGATACACTTCAAAGTTTAAATATAAATCAATTGTCTAGAAAGAAACAATTTAACTAAGATTTCAACAATATTAACTAAAACAATTTAACCAGATACAATGTGTACTCAGCCTTTCAAGACCTGTATATGATACATTATACTCATACATATGTATCTGATTCAGATTCACGAGGTTTCTAAAGAAATAAAGAAAAAATATAGAAAATGCTTATACAAAGTGTATACTATCTCCAATGTTTGTCATTTTCACTTTGTAATAAAACTGGCCTACCATTATTTTAAAGGAAACAAGCCATATCAAGTTTGTCATTAAGTCCCTGAGGAATCTGGGTCTCAAGAATTGAGATCCACCTACATTCCTTGCGGAGGAGGACCTTGTCGTTGTCCCCTCCTCTTCCATTCATGATGCCCCTATCGATGCCTATAAATCTTAGAGAGTCAGGATCACAGGTGTGAACATGTTCAAAGTGTTTTGCTACATTACTTTTAGGGTTTTTATTCTTAATGTCGTCCCGATGTTCGGTGATTCTATCCTTTATGGCTCTTCTTGTTTTCCCTACATAAAAGAGGGGGCAGCTACAGGCAAGAAGGTATATAACACCTTCGGTGTTACAATTTACAAAATATTTAAGTTTGTAAGTTTTACCTGTATTAGTGCTGAATTCTTTGGTTTTGAGCATGTATCTACATGCTACACATTTGCCACAAGGAGAATTTCCTACAGATCTATGCTTAGTTAGCCAATCCAATTGCTTGGGTTGGGATATATATTGGCTTCTCACTAGTTTGTCTTTGAGGTTGGGTGCCCTCCTGGCAGTAATATTTGGGAAGTCACCCACTTCCTGGGAAACACTAGGATCACTAGTGAGCACCTGGCAATTTTTTGCAAGGATATTTCTCAGGGTGTGCCAATGACAATTATAGTCTGTAATTAGTCGTATTTTTGTGTCTTTTTTCTTTGTTTGGGGTGAGAGAAGTTTGTCCCTATCTTCATGCATTGCATGATAGAATGCTCTTTTTACTACTCTTAGAATATCCTCGATCTACAAATCTTTTTTCCATCTCAAGAGCATGTTTTATATATTTTTCCTTAGTTGAACAATTCCTTCGCAACCTGAGGAATTGCCCTTTAGGAATTCCCTTTATCAAATGATTGGGGTGATGGCTTGATGCCAGTAGTAGACTATTTGTCGCAGTATCTTTGCAATAGTTTTCGGTCAACAGTGTCCCTCCTTCAATCCTTACTTTGATATCTAGAAACGATATTTCTTCCCTGCTATATTGCAGAGTCAGAGAGATGTTTCTATCATTGTCATTCAGGATTTCAATGAATTCTTTGAGTGTTTGCTCTGAGCCTTCCCATACTAAGAAGACATCGTCCACATATCTTAACCATATGTGGACATTTTCTTCAAAGATGGGATTTTGGAATACCTCATCCATCTCCCAGTTACCCAGGTGAAGGCACGCATAAGTCGGGGCGCATGTAGCACCCATGGCCGTGCAACGCAATTGCTTATAAATTTTGTTGTCAAACATAAATACGTTATTTGTGAGAACAAATGTAAGCAATCTTATCACAAAATCAGTATGTTTTTGAACATGAACTCCTCTTGTCATGAGGAAATGTTTACATGCTTCAATTCCTACCTTATGAGGAATTGAGGAATAGAGCCCTTCGACATCTAGACATACCAAAATCGCTTCCTGGGGTACTGATAACCTGTCCATTTTCCTAAGGAAATCAGAGGTATCAAGGACGAAGGAGGGCATAGTCTCCAAAAAAGGTCTTAAAAAGTAGTCTATATAGTAACCCAGATTCTCAGCGAGGCTGCCAATGCCAGCAATTATAGGCCGGCCAGGTGGATTGGCCGAATTCTTATGTATTTTTTGGATGCAATAGAACACAGGCAAAACCGGATGTTCTATGTAGAGATATTTAAATTCGGAGGTTGTAATGATTTTATTCTCTTTTGCTTCCTTTAAGAGGTTAAACAAAGAGAACTGGAGAGATGAGGTGGGGTTATAAGAGAGACATTGGTACTGGCTTCTGTCCAGAAGCTGTCGTTTCACTTCAAGAACATACATTTTCTCGTCCCATAGGACGAGATTTCCTCCTTTATCCGCTGCTTTAATGATCACGCCTTTGGCGTTGGCTAACTAATCGAGTGCTTTCCTTTCTGAGCCACTCAGGTTGTCATCCACCAATCTAACCAAAGAAAGGTTGGCTATATCTTTTTCCACCTGCCTTACGAAAATATTCACAGCAGGAACCATTGACAGCTGAGGCATGTATTTAGATTTTGCTTTGAAGTTTGAAGAGACAGTTTCACATGTCTCTAAGGTCTCTCCCTGTGATGGAATATAGTCACTTCCTTCTGAGTCAGCAAGGAGGCTTTGAAGATCTACACAGGCTTCTCTATCCTTCTGCGTTAGTGCAACATCCTCAATTAGATGTCTACTCTTACTTTTCATTACTTGTGAGAGTACAATGTGTCTCGCAAATAAGTGCAGGTCCTTTAAAAAGTTGAATTTATCTAAGTTGTTGGTAGGACACAAGGAGAGTCCTCTTTTCAGGACTGCAATATGTGAGGAATTTAGTCTGAAGGAGGAAAGATTTATTACCTGTAGATCATCATTATCTTGCTTTAAAAGCCCCTGCGCCCCCGAAATCTTCGGGGTCTGTTCTGACTGAAGCCACCTTGGGTCTGATTGTAACCCTGTTGGTGGCGTTGCCTGGAGGGATACCTTCTCTCTCCAGAGTTTATATTTGTTCCCCCTCCTTCTCTTCCTACCTCCTCTCCTCCTTCCCCTAAAAAAGACTGTTTTTTGGCTGGGTTAGTTTTATTTTGCTCCACTTCTGCATCTGAGCCATCCGTACCAGAATCATAAGTGCCTCTTACAGACTGGTAACTATAAACTTTATTATTTTTATAGTCCTCATTGTCTCTAGAGAACTTCCTTCCCTTTCTGAGTTTTATCTCAGTTTGTAATCTTGCTAAATGCTCTTTGATTTCATCATTGTGTTTTGTAAATTAGAGTTAGATTCAAATGTATTTACTATTTTCAGTGAATCTTCAGCTTGAATAATGGTTTTCTCTAGCCTTTCTTTATTACGATTTACCATCTTATTCATCAGAGTTATAGAGCATTCTGAAAGACTGGCATTCCATCTTCTCTTAGGTTGGTGCCTGGATCTAATCTCAGGCGTAAACCCCTCGGTATGATCTTCATTTTGATGTAATTCTCTAAACTAGAGGTTTCAGCCCTTAGTTTCACCTGTTTCACAAGAAGTTTCTTATAATTTTTAAATGTCCCATAAACATTAACTGGTGCATTATTCGTGTCCTGATTCTCTTCGAGATTAGACATGGACAGAGAGGCTGTAAGCTCAGCCTCCCAATTTGCATCAGAAAGCGTAAATGCCATGGTATATGAACAGCCAGCAACCAACAGACTGTCGTGAACCTTGTTGAAGTAGAGTGTAGACGCCAAGCCCACAACCAAACTTGCTTCTATGTATAAAGATGCTATGGGGTCACCCAACACTGAGACCTAGGGATGGGCCTGAGCCCAAGTAAAAGAGGTATAGCCTAATGATACACAGAATAATGTGAAGGGGACGCAATTGCATTTATTTTTATATTTAGAGCTGAATAATAGTATAGATAACTATTTATATGCAGGCAGGATAGCCTCAGTTAAGTTAAAGACATATTGGTGCAGACCCTTAAAAAATGTAGCATGGGTTGGCCAAAGAAAAAGCCTCAGGAATGTAATCCTGAATAAAAGACAGGGAAATTCAGCACTCTTTTTTTATTTGATAACAGCTCGTCTCACTCTAATAAGTAAAAATAGCAAGGTTTGGATGAGGATGGCGCTCCCCCCTCCACTCCAAGAAAGGCACACACAGACTTAAGATTGTAAATTAATAAGTTTTAATATAATTATATGCAAGTGAAATACATAAACCTAATGAAAATTAATAAAACAGAACTGGAAATAATAAACAAAGCAAATGAACCTGACCGGTAGCGCCAGGGTAACTGGGAGATGGATGAGCTATTCCAAAATCCCATCTTTGAAGAAAATGTCCACATATGGTTAAGATATGTGGACGATGTCTTCTTAGTATGGGAAGGCTCAGAGCAAACACTCAAAGAATTCATTGAAATCCTGAATGACAACGATAGAAACATCTCTCTGACTCTGCAATATAGCAGGGAGGAAATATCGTTTCTAGATATCAAAGTAAGGATTGAAGGAGGGACACTGTTGACTGAAAACTATCGCAAAGATACTGCGACAAATAGTCTACTACTGGCATCAAGCCATCACCCCAATCATTTGAAAAAGGGAATTCCTAAAGGGCAATTCCTCAGGTTGCGAAGGAATTGTTCAACTAAGGAAAAATATATAAAACATGCTCTTGAGATGGAAAAAAGATTTGTAGATCGAGGATATTCTAAAAGAGTAGTAAAAAGAGCATTCTATCATGCAATGCATGAAGATAGGGACAAACTTCTCTCACCCCAAACAAAGAAAAAAGACACAAAAATACGACTAATTACAGACTATAATTGTCATTGGCATACCCTGAGGAATATCCTTGCAAAAAATTGGCAGGTGCTCACTAGTGATCCTAGTGTTTCCCAGGAAGTGGGTGACTTCCCAAATATTACTGCCAGGAGGGCACCCAACCTCAAAGACAAACTAGTGAGAAGCCAATATATATCCCAACCCAAGCAATTGGATTGGCTAACTAAGCATAGATCTGTAGGAAATTCTCCTTGTGGCAAATGTGTAGCATGTAGATACATGCTCAAAACCAAAGAATTCAGCACTAATACAGGTAAAACTTACAAACTTAAATATTTTGTAAATTGTAACACCAAAGGTGTTATATACCTTCTTGCCTGTAGCTGTCCCCTCTTTTATGTAGGGAAAACAAGAAGAGCCATAAAGGATAGAATCACTGAACATCGGGACGACATTAAGAATAAAAACCCTAAAAGTAATGTAGCAAAACACTTTGAACATGTTCACACCTGTGATCCTGACTCTCTAAGATTTATAGGCATCGATAGGGGCATCATGAATGGAAGAGGAGGGGACAACGACAAGGTCCTCCTCCGCAAGGAATGTAGGTGGATCTCAATTCTTGAGACCCAGATTCCTCAGGGACTTAATGACAAACTTGATATGGCTTGTTTCCTTTAAAATAATGGTAGGCCAGTTTTATTACAAAGTGAAAATGACAAACATTGGAGATAGTATACACTTTGTATAAGCATTTTCTATATTTTTTCTTTATTTCTTTAGAAACCTCGTGAATCTGAATCAGATACATATGTATGTGTATAATGTATCATATACAGGTCTTGAAAGGCTGAGTACACATTGTATCTGGTTAAATTGTTTTAGTTAATATTGTTGAAATCTTAGTTAAATTGTTTCTTTCTAGACAATTGATTTATATTTAAACTTTGAAGTGTATCCCAAGTGGTCTGGAAAACCTCACTGGAAGAGCTGCTTGGGTAATACATGCAATAATTTCACCCACCAGCAGAGGCGAACTTGTGACTACTATAAAGGAGGACGCATTGACGCAACCAGAATACCACCCTGACGAAGCCCGGTCTGAAGTGAAGACGAGCGGGTGAAACGCGCGTAGGCATTGGCTATCCTGGCCGGTCACATGATGCATGCACTTGCCGCTGTCAATTGAAATGAATATGCGGGC
Organism: Bombina bombina; assembly: GCF_027579735.1. NCBI lineage: Eukaryota > Metazoa > Chordata > Amphibia > Anura > Bombinatoridae > Bombina > Bombina bombina. The sequence continues at coordinate 116,061,604 of NC_069503.1, forward strand.
ATAAGACCTTCTTGCTAACTATAGACTGTCAATCTCGGTTGAAGTTGCCGATGGTACTTTGTATAAGTGACGTCATCTGCATTATCTATATCTGACATATTATACATGCTGACTACCTCTGATACTTGGAAGCTTTTACAGTGAATGTATGGGACTGGCGAAGTTCTGGGCCGCATTAACTAACCTGACTGCATGATGAACTTGCTCTAACAACAGTTAATGCTTTAACCAACAACCTGCATGACCTTTCACACGCTTGCCTAACAGTCTATGGTGGGGCCTGAAGCAGTGCCATACATGTTAGTTCATCAAGAGTGGTTATTGATGTGTTATATTCCATGTATGCATAATACGCTGTGAATAAGGCAACTTTTATGATCTTTGCATAGCATATTTTAATCATTCAAACGTGTATAGTATTGATTCATATTTTGGTTCCTACAAATATATTTCAATGTCTTTATAGATATTAACTAATAAACAGAATTCAGGAAATTTATATTAATTTTATGGTTTTTGGTATATGCATATTTTATTGGGGTTTAGTTTAAAGGATAATGATTAAATATATTGTGTTATAACCCTGCCATATACTGACAACCACGTGACAGCTATCAGCCAATAAAAGACTCATGTTTTTCTATAATGTGAACTCCTGCATATGCTAAGTAGGAGCCGCTGCCTCAGGTAATTTAAAATGCTGTGTACAATTTAATAATGAAAATAAATTACAAACAGCAAACAGTTATTTTACATAAAAACTAAACCTAAATGTGAAATTTCCCATACACTTTATACTATTTTATACACTGGTAAAACAAGTCATTAGAAACACATTAAAGGGACAGCAAAGTCACAATTAACCTTTTATGATCCAAATTAAAACAAATGTCCAATTTCCTTCTGCTTTATTAACTTGAAGACCTTTGTGACAAAGCATATAATGCACTATGGTGCGCTAGCTGCTGATTAGTGGCACATACATTGCCATTGGCTCACTTTTTGTGCTCAGCTAGCTCCCAGTAGTGCATTGCTGCTGCTTCAATAAAGGATATCTAGAGAATTAAGCAAATATAATAGAAGTAAATTGGAAAGTTGTTTAAAATGGTATGTTATATTTAAATAATGAAAACCCAAATTTAAAAAAACACTGTCCCTTTAAGTCTGTGATCATGTGACATAAACAGCAGCAGCTGAAGGTGCAGAATACACTCACTAAATCTTTACTAACAACAAGAATCAGTCACAGATCAGTGGGATAAACGTTCTGATGATAAACAGGTGCAGCTAATAGAAATAAGAAATGTATTATAAAATAACCTCATTAGAAATAAAATAATATGCAGATCACACGATATTTATGATTAGATAAGTAAATGTGATGAGACTGATACATACAACAGGGCCATAAGCTGAGTGATATTTATTACTGGAGCAAATAGCAGCTTCACACTAATATTAAATGAAAATGGTTTATCTGGGCTCTACAATTAATTATAAACCTATAGGGAAATACAGGATTCTAATTGGCTGATACTTAAAAATATATTGCTTATTGGATAACAGCAGCACCCTTCACAAATGTAGTATTGGACAGACCTCCTCAAGCTTGAAAACTGCTATAAATCATTAGCTTTTTGAATCAAAGAACTAACATTAAATTTATCAGCACAGCATGAAACATATAGAAAACAAATTAAATACGTACAGTTGAGTTTTTTTGTTAACATAAACTCAGTTTCTTATATGAAGTAAAATTATTTATCTTTATCATAACAATATTTTCTCATTATATAATATAAAAGGCAAAGTGTGTTTGTCCGAAGTTGTCATGCGCAGTAGAGAGACAGTAGAGAGACAGTAGAGGCGAAAGTGGGTGTGGCCGGTCATGGCCGGACGTGGCGCTGTCGGCACGAGAGAGGGGAGAGAGATAGAAAGAGAGGGGGAAAGACAAGAAGATATGGGAAAGAGCTAAAGAGAGGGGAAAGAGAGAGCAAAAGAGAGGGATGGAGAGAAAGAGCAAAAGAGAGGGATGGAGAGAAAGAGCAAAAGAGAGGGATGGAGAGAAAGAGCAAAAGAGAGGGGAAAGAGACAGAGCAAAAGAGAGGGGGGAGAGAGAGCGCAAAAGAGAGGGGGGAGAGAGAGCGCAAAAGAGAGGGGGGAGAGAGAGCGCAAAAGAGATGGGGGATGGGAGAGAGAGGGGGGGATGGGAGAGAGAGGGGGGGTGGAAGAGAGAGGGGATGGGAGAGAGAGGGGATGGGAGAGAGAGGGGATGGGAGAGAGAGGGGATGGGAGAGAGAGAGGGGGGATGGGGAGAGAGAGAGAGGGGGGATGGGGAGAGAGAGAGAGGGGGGATTGGGAGAGAGAGAGGGGGGATGGGGAGAGAGGGGGGATGGGGAGAGAGAGAGGGGGGGGATGGAGAGAGAGAGAGAGGGGGGGGTGGAGAGAGAGAGGGGGGGGATGGGGAGAGAGAGGGGGGGATGGGGAGAGAGAGGGGGATGGGGAGAGAGAGGGAGGGATGGGGAGAGAGAGGGAGGGATGGGGAGAGAGAGGGAGGGATGGGGAGAGAGAGGGAGGGATGGGGAGAGAGAGGGAGGGATGGGGAGAGAGCGCAAAAGAGAGGGGGAGAGAGAGAGAGCGCAAAAGAGGGGGAGAGAGAGAGCGCAAAAGAGGGGGAGAGAGAGAGCGCAAAAGAGAGGGGGAGAGAGAGAGCGCAAAAGAGAGGGGGAGAGAGAGCGCAAAAGAGAGGGGGAGAGAGAGCGCAAAAGAGAGGGGGAGAGAGAGCGCAAAAGAGAGGGGAAGAGCAAGCGCAAAAGAGAGGGGGAGAGAGAGCGCAAAAGACAGGGGGAGAGAGAGCGCAAAAGAGAGGGAGAGAGAGAGCGCAAAAGAGAGGGAGAGAGAGAGCGCAAAAGAGAAGGGTGGAGAGAGAGAGCGCAAAAGAGAAGGGGGAGAGAGAGAGCGCAAAAGAGAAGGGGGAGAGAGAGAGCGCAAAAGAGAAGAGGAGAGAGAGGGCAAAAGAGAGGGGGAGAGAGAGCGCAAAAGAGAGGGGGAGAGAGAGCGCAAAAGAGAGGGGGAGAGAGAGCGCAAAAGAGAGGGAGAGAGAGAGCGCAAAAGAGAGGGAGAGAGAGAGCGCAAAAGAGAAGGGTGGAGAGAGAGAGCGCAAAATAGAAGGGGGAGAGAGAGAGAGCACAAAAGAGAGGGGGAGAGAGAGGGCAAAAGAGAGGGGGAGAGAGAGCGCAAAAGAGAGGGGGAGAGAGAGCGCAAAAGAGAGGGGGAGAGAGAGCGCAAAAGAGAGGGGGAGAGAGAGCGCAAAAGAGAGGGGGAGAGAGAGCGCAAAAGAGAGGGGGAGAGAGAGCGCAAAAGAGAGGGGGAGAGAGAGCGCAAAAGAGAGGGGGAGAGAGAGCGCAAAAGAGAGGGGGAGAGAGAGCGCAAAAGAGAGGGGGGAGAGAGAGCGCAAAAGAGAGGGAGAGAGAGAGCGCAAAAGAGAAGGGTGGAGAGAGAGAGCGCAAAAGAGAAGGGGGAGAGAGAGAGCGCAAAAGAGAAGGGGGAGAGAGAGAGGGCAAAAGAGAAGAGGAGAGAGAGGGCAAAAGAGAGGGGGAGAGAGAGCGCAAAAGAGAGGGGGAGAGAGAGCGCAAAAGAGAGGGGGAGAGAGAGCGCAAAAGAGAGGGGGAGAGAGAGCGCAAAAGAGAGGGGGAGAGAGAGCGCAAAAGAGAGGGGGAGAGAGAGCGCAAAAGAGAGGGAGAGAGAGAGCGCAAAAGAGAGGGAGAGAGAGAGCGCAAAAGAGAAGGGTGGAGAGAGAGAGCGCAAAATAGAAGGGGGAGAGAGAGAGCACAAAAGAGAGGGGGAGAGAGAGGGCAAAAGAGAGGGGGAGAGAGAGCGCAAAAGAGAGGGGGAGAGAGAGCGCAAAAGAGAGGGGGAGAGAGAGCGCAAAAGAGAGGGGAGAGAGAGCGCAAAAGAGAGGGGGAGAGAGAGCGCAAAAGAGAGGGGGAGAGAGAGCGCAAAAGAGAGGGGGAGAGAGAGCGCAAAAGAGAGGGAGAGAGAGAGCGCAAAAGAGAGGGGGAGAGAGAGCGCAAAAGAGAGGGGGAGAGAGAGCGCAAAAGAGAGGGGGGAGAGAGAGCGCAAAAACATAATTTATGCTTACCTGATAAATTTATTTCTCTTGTAGTGTGTTCAGTCCACGGGTCATCCATTACTTATGGAATATATTCTCTCCCCAACAGGAAATTGCAAGAGGATCACCCAAGCAGAGCTGCTACATAGCTCCTCCCCTCACATGTTATATTCAGTCATTCGACCAAAACAAGACGAGAAAGGAGGAACCATAGGGTGCAGTGGTGACTGAAGTATTAAATAAAATTTAGATCTGCCTTAAAAAGACAGGGCGGGCCGTGGACTGAACACACTACAAGAGAAATAAATTTATCAGGTAAGCATAAATTATGTTTTCTCTTGTTAAGTGTGTTCAGTCCACGGGTCATCCATTACTTATGGGATACCAATACCAAAGCCAAGTACACGGATGATGGGAGGGACAAGGCAGGCACTTAAACGGAAGGAACCACTGCCTGTAGAACCTTTCTCCCAAAAACAGCCTCCGAAGAAGCAAAAGTGTCAAATTTGTAAAATTTTGAAAAAGTGTGAAGCGAAGACCAAGTCGCAGCCTTGCAAATCTGTTCAACAGAGGCCTCATTCTTAAAGGCCCAGGTGGAAGCCACAGCTCTAGTGGAATGAGCTGTAATTCTTTCAGGGGGCTGCTGTCCAGCAGTCTCATAGGCTAAACGTATTATGCTACGAAGCCAAAAGGAGAGAGAGGTTGCCGAAGCTTTTTGACCTCTCCTCTGTCCAGAGTAAACGACAAACAGGGAAGAAGTTTGACGAAAATCTTTAGTTGCCTGTAAATAGAATTTCAGGGCACGGACTACATCCAGATTATGCAAAAGTCGTTCCTTCCTTGAAGAAGGATTGGGACATAATGACGGAACAACAATCTCCTGATTGATATTCCTGTTAGAGACTACCTTAGGTAAAAACCCAGGTTTAGTATGCAGAACTACCTTGTCTGAATGGAAAATCAGATAAGGAGAATCACAGTGTAAGGCAGACAATTCCCGAGACTCTTCGAGCCGAGGAAATAGCCATCAAAAATAGAACTTTCCAAGATAAAAGTTTAATATCAACGGAATGAAGGGGTTCAAACGGAACTCCTTGAAACACTTTAAGAACCAAGTTTAAACTCCACGGAGGAGCAACAGTTTTAAACACAGGCTTAATCCTAGCTAAAGCTTGACAAAAGGCCTGGACGTCTGGAACTTCTGCCAGACGCTTGTGCAAAAGAATAGACAGAGCAGAAATCTGTCCCTTTAAAGAACTAGCTGATAAACCTTTTTCCAAACCCTCTTGGAGAAAAGACAATATCCTTGGAATCCTAACCTTACTCCATGAGTAACTCTTGGATTCGCACCAATACAGGTATTTACGCCATATCTTATGGTAGATTTTTCTGGTAACAGGCTTTCGTGCCTGTATCAAAGTATCAATAACTGACTCGGAGAAACCACGCTTTGATAGGATCAAGCGTTCAATCTCCACGCAGTCAGTCTCAGAGAAATAAGATTTGGATGATTGAAAGGACCTTGTATTAGAAGGTCTTTCCTCAAAGGTAGAGTCCATGGAGGACAGGACGACATGACCACTAGGTCTGCATACCAGGTCCTGCGTGGCCACGCAGGCGCTATCAGAATCACTGATGCTCTCTCCTGTTTGATCTTGGCAATCAGTCGAGGGAGCAGAGGAAACGGTGGAAACACATAAGCCATGCTGAAGAACCAAGGAGCTGTTAGAGCATCTATCAGCTTCGCTCCCGGGTCCCTGGACCTCGAACCGTAAAGAGGAAGTTTGGCATTCTGGCGAGACGCCATGAGATCCAGTTCTGGTTTGCCCCAACGATGGACCAGTTGAGCAAATACCTCCGGATGGAGTTCCCACTCCCCCGGATGAAAAGTCTGACGACTTAGAAAGTCCGCCTCCCAGTTCTCCACTCCTGGGATGTGGATCGCTGACAAGTGGCAAGAGTGAGACTCTGCCCAGCGAATTATCTTTGAGACTTCCAACATCGCTAGGGAGCTCCTGGTTCCCCCTTGATGGTTGATATAAGCCACAGTCGTGATGTTGTCCGACTGAAATCTGATGAACCTCAGTGTTGCTAGCTGAGGCCAAGCTAGAAGAGCGTTGAATATTGCCCTTAGCTCCAGAATATTTATTGGGAGGAGTTTCTCCTCCTGAGTCCAGGATCCCTGAGCCTTCAGGGAATTCCAGACTGCGCCCCAGCCTAGGAGGCTGGCATCTGTTGTCACAATCGTCCAATCTGGCCTGCGAAAAGTCATGCCCCTGGACAGATGGACCCGAGATAACCACCAGAGAAGAGAATCTCTGGTCTCTTGATCCAGATTTAGTAGAGGGGACAAATCTGAGTAATCCCCATTCCACTTACTTAGCATGCACAACTGCAGCGGTCTGAGATGCAGGCGCGCAAATGGCACTATGTCCATTGCCGCTACCATTAAGCCGATTAGTTCCATGCACTGAGCCACTGACGGGCGTGGAATGGAATGAAGGACCCGGCAAGCATCTAAGAGTTTTGATAACCTGGCCTCCGTCAGGTAAATTTTCATTTTTATAGAATCTATCAGAGTCCCTAGGAAGGAGACTCTTGTGAGTGGTGATAGAGAACTCTTTTCCACGTTCACCTTCCACCCATGCGACCTTAGAAATGCCAGAACTATCTCTGTATGAGACTTGGCAATTTGCCAGCTTGTCGCCTGTATCAGGATGTTGTCTAGATACGGAGCCACCGCTATGCCTCGCGGTCTTAGAACCACCAGAAGAGAGCCCAGCACCTTTGTAAAGATTCTCGGGGCCGTAGCCAACCCGAAGGGAAGAGCTACAAACTGGTAATGCCTGTCTAGGAAGGCAAATCTGAGGAACCGATGATGATCTTTGTGAATCGGTATGTGAAGGTAGGCATCCTTTAAATCCACCGTGGTCATGTACTGACCCTCTTGGATCATGGGTAGGATAGTCCGAATAGTTTCCATTTTGAATGATGGAACTCTTAGGAATTTGTTTAAAATCTTTAGGTCCAAAATTGGCCTGAAGGTACCCTCTTTCTTGGGAACCACGAACAGATTTGAATAAAATCCCTGTCCTTGTTCCGTCCGCGGAACTGGGTGGATCACTCCCATTACTAGGAGGTCTTGTACGCAACATAGGAATGCCTCTTTCTTTATTTGGTTTTCTGATAACCTTGAAAGATGAAATCTCCCTAGAGGAGGAGAAGTCTTGAAGTCCAGAAGATATCCCTGAGATATGATCTCCAACGCCCAGGGATCCTGGACATCTCTTGCCCACGCCTGGGCGAAGAGAGAAAGTCTGCCCCCCACTAGATCCGTTTCCGGATAGGGGGCCATCCCTTCATGCTGTCTTAGGGGCAGAAGCAGGTTTTCTGGCTTGCTTGCCCTTGTTCCAGGACTGGTTATTTTTCCAGGCCTGTCTGTAACGAGCAACGGTTCCTTCCTGTTTTGGAGCGGAGGCAGTTGACGTTGCTCCTGCCTTGAAGTTTCGAAAGGCACGAAAATTAGACTGTTTGGCCTTTGATTTGGCCTTGTCCTGAGGAAGGGTATGACCCTTACCTCCCGTAATGTCAGCGATAATTTCTTTCAAGCCGGGCCCGAATAAGGTTTGCCCCTTGAAAGGAATATTAAGTAATTTAGATTTAGAAGTCACATCAGCTGACCAGGATTTAAGCCATAACGCTCTGCGCGCTTGAATGGCAAAACCGGAATTCTTAGCAGTTAGTTTAGTTAGATGTACAATGGCATCAGAAACAAATGCATTAGCTAGCTTAAGTGCTTTAAGCTTATCCATAATTTCATCCAATGGAGCTGAGTGGATGGCCTCTTCTAGAGACTCAAACCAAAATGCCGCAGCAGCAGTGACAGGCGCAATGCATGCAAGGGGCTGTAAGATAAAACCTTGTTGAACAAACATTTTCTTAAGGTAACCCTCCAATTTTTTATCCATTGGATCCGAAAAAGCACAACTATCTTCCACCGGGATAGTGGTACGCTTAGCTAAAGTAGAAACTGCTCCCTCCACCTTAGGGACCGTCTGCCATAAGTCCCGTGTAGTGGCGTCTATTGGAAACATTTTTCTAAATATAGGAGGTGGGGAAAAGGGCACACCAGGTCTATCCCACTCCTTGCTAATAATTTCTGTAAGCCTTTTAGGTATAGGAAAAACGTCGGTACACACCGGTACTGCATAGTATCTATCCAGCCTACATAATTTCTCTGGAATCGCAACTGTATTACAGTCATTCAGAGCCGCTAAAACCTCCCCTAGCAATACACGGAGGTTCTCAAGCTTAAATTTAAAATTAGAGATCTCTGAATCCGGTTTCCCTGGATCAGATCCGTCACCTACAGAATGAAGCTCTCTGTTCTCATGTTCTGCAAACTGTGACGCAGTATCGGACATGGCTCTCGAAACACCAGCGCGCTCTATTCTTACCCCAGAGCGATCGCGCTTGCCTCTTAATTCTGGCAATTTAGATAATACTTCTGTCAGGGTATTATTCATAATATTAGCCATGTCTTGTAATGTGATTTGTATGGCCGTCCCTGATGCACTTGGCGCCACAATATCACGCGCCTCCTGAGCGGGAGGCGAAGGTACTGACACGTGAGGAGAGTTAGTCGGCATAACTTCCCCCTCGTTGTCTGGTGATAATTCCTTTATAGATAAAGACTGACCTTTATTATTTAAAGTGAAATCAATACATTTGGTACACATGTTTCTGTGGGGCTCCACAGTGGCCTTTAAACATAGTGAACAAACAGATTCATCTGTGTCAGACATGTTTAAACAGACTAGCAATAAGACTAGCAGACTTGGAAAACACTGTAAATAATTTTACAAGTAATAAAGAAAAACGCTACTGTGCCTTTAAGAAGCACAGAAAACTGTCACAGTTGAAATAACAATGAACCAAATCAGTTATAGCAATCAAATTTTCACAGTAAATGTATTAAGTTAGCAGAGCATTGCACCCACTTGCAAATGGATGATTAACCCCTTAAAACCCAAACGGTTTTTATAAGCAAAAAAACGTTTTTTAATACAGTCAAAAAAACCACTGTCACAGGTCTGCTGTGACTGATTACCTCCCTCAAAATGACTTTTGAAGTCCCTTAAGCTGTCTGGAGACGACCCGTGTCAAGCAGAATGAAGCAGGAAGACAGAGCCTGAATTTTTACTGCGTCAAAAGAGCGCTAAAATAGGCCCCTCCTACTCAATATTACAATATTGGGAGTTTCAGTTAAAGGGACATAATACTCATATACTAAATCACTTGAAACTGATGCAGTATAACTGTAAAAAGCTGACAGGAAAATATCACCTGAGCATCTCTATGTAAAAAAGGAAGATATTTTACCTCACAATCTCCTCAGCTCAGCAGAGTAAGTTCTGTGTAAAAAGCTATACTCAGCTGCTCCCAGCTGCAGGTAAAAAAATTAAAAAAAATGAAGAAATGAACAGCAGCCAATCAGCATCAGCAGTGCTGAGGTCATGAACTCTTACTGTGATCTCATGAGATTTGACTTAATTCTCATGAGATTTCATAGTAAGCTTCCTTTACCTGATTGGTGAAATAATATGAGAGTGCACGATGCTAGTCCCTTCAGATGTCCCAGGACAAACACACTAAAATGCTGCTTAGAAATCCTTTACAATGGGAGGTGGCTACTGAGGAACTTTTGAGGTAAAATATCTTTCTTTTTTACATAGAGATGTTCAGGAGATATTTTCTAGTCAGCTTTTTACAGCTCTGCTGCATCACTTTCAAGTGTTTAAACATTTGGGTATTATGGCCCTTTAACTGTTTCTATGCAGAAATATTGTCAGCCATGTGGAAAAATTTTATGCCCCAACAAGTTTTATCACCAATGTACCTCACAAAACGATTAAACATGCCAGCAAAATCGTTTTAAACATCCCTTTTTTAAGGAGCATGTATCTCTATAGATAAGCCTGACAGTCTTCCTACTGCATTAAAGGCTTATAACATCACTTCAGTATTAAAAGCATTTTCTCAGTCAAATTCCATTCCTTAGAAAATTACTTTACTGTATATATTTAAACCAGCCTGCTAACAGTCGCTCTCACTGTATTAAAGGCTTTTACTTACATTACATCGGTATCAGCAGTATTTTCTTAGTCAATTCCATTCCTTAGAAAAATCATTTACTGCACATACCTTGTTTGCAGGGTTCCCCGCACGCTATTCCCTTTCTGAAAGTTACCCCACTCCTCAGAATATGCGAGAACAGCCAGTGGATCTTAGTTACTGCCGCTAAGATCATAGAAAACGCAGGCAGATTCTTCTTCCAAATACTGCCTGAGAATAAACAACACACTCCGGTGTCATTTTAAAATAAAACTTTTGATTGAAGAATAAACTAAGTATAAAAACACCACAGACCTCTCACAACATCCTATCTATTAGGTTGCAAGAGAATGACTGAATATGACATGTGAGGGGAGGAGCTATGTAGCAGCTCTGCTTGGGTGATCCTCTTGCAATTTCCTGTTGGGGAGAGAATATATTCCATAAGTAATGGATGACCCGTGGACTGAACACACTTAACAAGAGAAAGAGAGGGGGGAGAGAGAGGGGAGGATGGGAGAGAGAAAGCAAAAGAGAGGGGAGAGAGAGAGAGAGAACAATAGAGAGGGGAAGACAGAGAGCAAAAGAGAGGGATGGAGAGAAAGAGCAAAAGAGAGGGGGGGAGAGAGAGCGCAAAAAAGAGGGGGGAGAGAGAGAGCGCAAAAGAGAGGGGGGAGAGAGAGAGCGCAAAAGAGAGGGGGGAGAGAGAGAGCGCAAAAGAGAGGGGGGAGAGAGAGAGAGCAAAAGAGAGGGGGGGAGAGAGAGAGAGCAAAAGAGAGGGGGGAGAGAGAGAGCGCAAAAGAGAGGGGGGAGAGAGAGAGAGAGAGAGGGGAGAGAGAGAGAGAGAGAGAGAGAGAGAGAGAGAGAGAGAGAGAGAGAGAGAGAGAAAAAGAGAAAGAGAGGGCGTAAAAGAGAGGGGGGAGAGAGAGGGGGGATGGGGAGAGAGAGGGGGGGGGATGGGGAGATAGAGGGGGGGGGGATGGGGAGATAGAGGGGGGATGGGGAGAGAGAGCAAAAGAGAGGGGGATGGGGAGAGAGAGGGGGGGGAATGGGGAGAGACCACAATAGAGAGGGGAAGACAGAGAGCAAAAGAAGAGAGGGGGGAGAGAGAACAATAGAGAGGGGAAGAGAGGGATGGAAAGAGAGAGCAAAAGAGAGGGGAGAGAGACGGAGCAAAAGAAAGGGGGGAAAGAGAGAGCAAGAGAGGGATGGAGAGAAATAGCACAAAAGAGAGGGGAAAAAGACAGAGCAAAAGAGAGGGGGAGAGAGAGAGCGCAAAATAAAGGGGGGAGAGAAAGCGCAAAAGAAAGGGGGAGAGGGAGCGCAAAAGAGAGGGGGGAGAGAGAGAGCGCAAAAGAGAGGGGGGAGAGAGAGAGCGCAAAAGAGAGGGGGGAGAGAGAGCGCAAAAGAGAAGAGGAGAGAGAGCGCAAAAGAGGAGGGGGGGATGGGAGAGAGAGGGGGGATGGGAGAGAGAGGGGGGATGGGGAGAGAGAGAGAGGGGGGATGGGGAGAGAGAGAGAGGGGGGATGGGGAGAGAGAGAGAGGGGGGATGGGGAGAGAGAGAAAGAGAGGGGGGATGGGGAGAGAGAGAAAGAGAGGGGGGATGGGGAGAGAGAGAAAGAGAGGGGGGATGGGGAGAGAGAGAGAGAGAGAGAGAGAGAGAGGGGGGGGATGGGGAGAGAGAGAGGGGGGATGGAGAGAGAGAGAGAGGGGGGATGGGGAGAGAGAGGGGATGGGGAGAGAGAGAGGGGGGGGTGGAGAGAGAGAGAGGGGGGTGGAGAGAGAGAGGGGGGGGTGGAGAGAGAGAGGGGGGGGTGGAGAGAGAGAGGGGGGGTGGAGAGAGAGAGAGAGAGGGGGGGATGGGGAGAGAGAGAGGGGGGATGGAGAGAGAGAGAGAGAGAGAGAGGGGGGATGGAGAGAGAGAGAGGGGGGATGGGGAGAGAGAGAGAGAGAGAGGGGGGGATGGGGGGAGAGAGAGCAAAAGAGAGGGGGAGAGAGAACAATAGAGAGGGGAAGACAGAGAGCAAAAGAGAGGGATGGAGAGAAAGAGCAAAAAAGAGAGGGGAAAGAGACAGAGCAAAAGAGAGGGGGGAGAGAGAGCGCAAAAGAGAGGGGGGAGAGAGAGCGCAAAAGAGAGGGGGAGAGAGAGAGAGCGCAAAAAAGAGGGGGAGAGAGAGAGAGCGCAAAAAAGAGGGGGAGAGAGAGAGCGCAAAAAAGAGGGGGAGAGAGAGCCCAAAAAAGAGGGGGAGAGAGAGAGAGCGCAAAAGAGGGGGAGAGAGAGAGAGAGCGCAAAAGAGGGGGAGAGAGAGAGAGAGCGCAAAAGAGGGGGAGAGAGAGAGAACCCAAAAGAGAGGGGGAGAGAGAGAGCCCAAAAGAGAGGGGGAGAGAGAGAGCGCAAAAGAGAGGGGGAGAGAGCGCGCAAAAGAGAGGGGGAGAGAGCGCGCAAAAGAGAGGGGGAGAGAGCGCGCAAAAGAGAGGGGGGAGAGAGAGGGGAGGATGGGAGAGAGAAAGCAAAAGAGAGGGGGATGGGGAGAGAGAAAGCAAAAGAGGGGGAGAGAGAGAACAATAGAGAGGGGAAGACAGAGAGCAAAAGAGAGGGATGGAGAGAAAGAGCAAAAGAGAGGGGAAAGAGACAGAGCAAAAGAGAGGGGGGGAGAGAGAGCTCAAAAGGGAGGGGGGAGAGAGAGCGCAAAAGGGAGGGGGGAGAGAGAGCGCAAAAGAGAGGGGGGGAGAGAGAGAGAGAGAGAGAGAACGCAAAAGAGAGGGGGGAGAGAGAGCGAGCGCAAAAGAGAAGAGGAGAGAGAGAGAACGCAAAAGAGTGGGGGAGAGAGAGCGTAAAAGAGAAGGGGGAGAGAGAGGGGGGATAGGAGAGAGAGGGGGGATAGGAGAGAGAGGAGGGTATGGGAGAGAGAGAGGAGGGGATGGGAGAGAGAGGGGGGGATGGGAGAGAGAGGGGGGGGGATGGGAGAGAGAGAGGGGGGGGATGGGAGAGAGAGGGGGGGATGGGAGAGAGAGGGGGGTGGGAGAGAGAGGGGGGATGGGAGAGAGAGAGTGGGGATGGGGAGAGAGAGGGGGGATGGGGAGAGAGAGCACAATAGAGAGGGGAAGACAGAGAGCAAAAGAAGAGAGGGGAAGACAGAGAGCAAAAGAAGAGAGGGGGGAGAGAGAACAATAGAGAGGGGGGAGAGAGAACAATAGAGAGGGGGGGAGAGAGAACAATAGAGAGGGGGGAGAGAGAACAATAGAGAGGGGGGAGAGAGAACAATAGAGAGGGGGGAGAGAGAACAATAGAGAG